>NC_135428.1:4907500-5207500 GCF_051991245.1 Festucalex cinctus
ATACATGGTCGTTTGAAAAAAAAAAAAAAAAAAAAAACAAACAAAAAAAACGCCTTAGTATACATGGTCGTTTTTTTTAAAAAAACGCCTTACTATACATGGTCGTTTGAAAAAAAAAAAAAAAAAACGCCTTACTATACATGGTCGTTTGAAAAAAAACAAAACAAAAAAAAAACAAAAAAAAAAAACGCCTTAGTATACATGGTCGTTTTAAAAAAAAAAACGCCTTACTATACATGGTCGTGTGAAAAAAAAAAAAAAAAAAAAAAAAACGCCTTAGTATACATGGTCGTTTTTTAAAAAAAAAAACGCCTTACTATACATGGTCGTTTGATAACAAAACAAAACAAAAAAAAACAAAACAAAAAAAAAAACGCCTTAGTATACATAGTCGTTTTTTTTTAAAAAAAAAACGCCTTACTAGACATGGTCATTTTGAAAAAAAAAAAAAAAAAAAAAAAACGCCTTAGTATACATGGTCGTTTTTTTTAAAAAAACGCCTTACTATACATGGTTGTTTTTTTAAAAAAAAACGCCTTACTATACATGGTCGTTTGAAAAAAAAAACAAAAACAAAAAAAAAAACAAAAAAAAAACGCCTTAGTATACATGGTCGTTTGAAAAAAACAAAACAAAAAAAAACAAAAAAAAAAACGCCTTAGTATACATGGTCGTTTTTTTTTAAAAAACGCCTTACTATACATGGTCGTTTGAAAAAAAAAAAAAAAAACGCCTTACTATACATGGTCGTTTGAAAAAAAACAAAACAAAAAAAAAAAAAAAAAAAAAAACGCCTTAGTATACATGGTCGTTTTTTAAAAAAAAAAAACGCCTTACTATACATGGTCGTTTGATAACAAAACAAAACAAAAAAAAAAAAAAAAAAAAAAAAAAACGCCTTAGTATACATGGTCGTTTTTTTAAAAAAAAACGCCTTACTATACATGGTCGTTTTGAAAAAAAAAAAAAAAAAAAAAAAAACGCCTTAGTATACATGGTCGTTTTTTTAAAAAAAACGCCTTACTATACATGGTTGTTTTTTAAAAAAAAAAACGCCTTACTATACATGGTCGTTTGAAAAAAAAAAAAAAACAAAAAAAAAAACAAAAAAAAAACGCCTTAGTATACATGGTCGTTTTTTTAAAAAAAACGCCTTACTATACATGGTCGTTTGATAACAAAACAAAACAAAAAAACAAAAACAAAAAAAAAACGCCTTAGTATACATGGTCGTTTTTTTTTTTTTAAAAAAAACGCCTTACTATACATGGTCGTTTGGAAAAAAAACAAACAAAAAAAAACGCCTTAGTATACATGGTCATTTTTAAAAAAAAACGCCTTACTATACATGGTCGTTTGAAAAGAAAAAAAAAAACAAAAAACAAAACGCCTTACTATACATGGTCGTTTGGAAAAAAAAAAAACAAAAAAAAACGCCTTAGTATACATGGTCATTTTTAAAAAAAAACGCCTTACTATACATGGTCGTTTGAAAAGAAAAAAAAAAACAAAAAACAAAACGCCTTAGTATACATGGTCGTTTGAAAAAAACAAAAACAAAAAAAAAACAAAAAAACGCCTTACTATACATGGTCGTTTTGAAAAAAAAAACAAAACAAAAAAACGCCTTAGTATACATGGTCGTTTTTAAAAAAAAAACGCCTTACTATACATGGTCGTTTGAAAAAAAAAACAAAAAACAAAAAAAAAACAAAAAAAAAAACGCCTTAGTATACATGGTCGTTTTTTAAAAAAAACGCCTTACTATACATGGTCGTTTGAAAAGAAAAAAAAAAAAAAAAAAAAACGCCTTAGTATACATGGTTGTTTTTTAAAAAAAAACGCCTTACTATACATGGTCGTTTGAAAAAAAACAAAACAAAAACGAAAAACAAAAAAAAACGCCTTACTATACATGGTCGTTTTTTTAAAAAAAAAACGCCTTACTATACATGGTCGTTTGAAAACAAAAAAAAAACAAAAAAAAAAAACAAAAAAAAAACGCCTGACTATACATGGTCGTTTGAAAAAAAACAAAAAACAAAAAAAAAACGCCTTAGTATACATGGTCGTTTTTAAAAAAAAACGCCTTACTATACATGGTCGTGTGAAAAAAAAAAAAAAAAAAAAAAAAAAAAAAACGCCTTAGAATACATGGTCGTTTTTTTTAAAAAAAAAACGCCTTACTATACATGGTCGTTTGGAAAAACAAAAAAAAAAAAAAAACGCCTTAATATACATGGTCGTTTTTTAAAAAAACGCCTTACTATACATGGTCGTTTTTTTAAAAAAAAACGCCATGGTCGTTTGAAAAAAACAAAAAAAAAACAACAAAAAAAACCGCCTTAGTATACATGGTCGTTTTTTTTTAAAAAAACGCCTTACTATACATGGTCGTTTGAAAAGAAAAAAAAAAAAAAAAAAAAAAACGCCTTAGTATACATGGTCGTTTGAAAAAAACAAAAACAAAAAAAACCCAAAAAAACGCCTTAGTATACATGGTCGTTTTTTTTAAAAAAACGCCTTACTATACATGGTCGTTTGAAAACAAAACAAAAAAAAAAAAAAAAAATGCCTTAGTATACATGGTCGTTTTTTTTAAAAAAAACACCTTAGTATAGATGGTCGTTTTTTTCTTTGGTGTGACCTGGCCGGGGGATTGAACCCACAACCTTCGAGTCTCAGGGTGGACACTCTACCACTAGACCACTGAGGTGGTCTTTGAAAAAGCAAAAGAACCAAAAAAACGCCTGACTATACATGGTCGGTTTTAAAAAAAACAAAAAAAAAAAAACGCCTTACTATACATGGTCGTTTTTTAAAAAAAACGCCTTACTATACATGGTCGGGTCGTTTGAAAAAACCCCAAAACAAAACAAAAAAAAAAACGCCTTAGTATACATGGTCGTTTTTTTTAAAAAAAAAAACGCCTTACTATACATGGTCGTTTGGAAAAAAAAAAAAAAAAAAAACGCCTTAGTATACATGGTCGTTTTTTTTAAAAAAAAAAACGCCTTACTATACATGGTCGTTTGAAAAAAACAAAACAAAAAAAAAACAAAACAAAAAACGCCTTAGTATACATGGTCGTTTTTTTTAAAAAAACGCCTTACTATACATGGTCGTTTGAAAAAAAAAAAAAAAACGCCTTACTATACATGGTCGTTTGAAAAAAAACAAAACAAAAAAAAAACAAAGAAAAAAACGCCTTAGTATACATTGTCGTTTGAAAAGAAAAAAAACAAAAAAAAACAAAACGCCTTAGTATACATGGTCGTTTGAAAAAAACCCCGCCTTACTATACATGGTCGTTTGAAAAAAACAAAAACAAAAAAAACAACAAAAAAAACGCCTTAGTATACATGGTCGTTTTTAAAAAAAAAAAAAACGCCTTACTATACATGGTCGTTTGAAAAAAAACAAAAAAAAACAAAAAAACAAAAACGCCTTAGTATACATGGTCGTTTTTTAAAAAAGAAACGCCTTACTATACATGGTCGTTTAAAAAAAAAAAAAAAACGCCTTAGTATACATGGTTTTTTTAGAAAAAAAAAAAACGCCTTACTATACATGGACGTTTGAAAAAAAAACAAAAAAAAACAACAACAACAAAAAAAAACCCCTTAGTATACATGGTCGTTTTTTTGTCGGAAAAAAAAGCCTTACTATACATGGTCGTATTTTTGTCGGAAAAAAAAGCCTTACTATACATGGTCGTTTTTTTGTCGGAAAAAAAAGCCTTACTATACATGGTCGTTTTTGTGTCGGAAAAAAAAGCCTTACTATACATGGTCGTTTTTTTGTCGGAAAAAAAAGCCTTACTATACATGGTCGTTTTTTTGTCGGAAAAAAAAGCCTTACTATACATGGTCGTTTTTTTTGTCGGAAAAAAAAAGCCTTACTATACATGGTCGTTTTTTTGTCGGAAAAAAAAAAGCCTTACTATACATGGTCGTTTTTTTGTCGGAAAAAAAAGCCTTACTATACATGGTCGTTTTTTTGTCGGAAAAAAAAGCCTTACTCTACATGGTCGTTTTTATGTCGGGAAAAAAAAGCCTGACTATACATGGTCGTTTTTTTGTCGGAAAAAAAAGCCTTACTATACATGGTCGTTTTTGTGTTGGAAAAAAAAGCCTTACTATACATGGTCGTTTTTTTGTCGGAAAAAAAAGCCTTACTATACATGGTCGTTTTTTTGTCGGAAAAAAAAGCCTTACTATACATGGTCGTTTTTTTGTCGGAAAAAAAAAGCCTTACTATACATGGTCGTTTTTTTGTCGGAAAAAAAAAAGCCTTACTATACATGGTCGTTTTTTTTGTCGGAAAAAAAAGACTTACTATACATGGTCGTTTTTTTGTCAGAAAAAAAAGCCTTACTATACATGGTCGTTTTTTGTCGGAAAAAAAAGCCTTACTATACATGGTCGTTTTTTGTCAGAAAAAAAAGCCTTACTATACATGGTCGTTTTTTTGTCGGAAAAAAAAGCCTTACTATACATGGTCGTTTTTTTGTCGGAAAAAAAAGCCTTACTATACATGGTCGTTTTTTGTCGGAAAAAAAAGCCTTCCTATACATGGTCGTTTTTTTGTCAGAAAAAAAAGCCTTACTATACATGGTCGTTTTTTTGTCGGAAAAAAAAGCCTTACCATACATGGTCGTTTTTTTGTCGGAAAAAAAAGCCTTACTATACATGGTCGTTTTTTTGTCGGAAAAAAAACCTTACTATACATGGTCGTTTTTTTTTTCGGAAAAAAAGCCTTACTATACAAGGTCGTTTTTTTGTCGGAAAAAAAAAAAAGCCTGACTATACATGGTCATTTTTTTGTCGGAAAAAAAAGCCTTACTATACATGGTCGTTTTTTGTTGGAAAAAAAAGCCTTACTATACATGGTCATTTTTTTGTCGGAAAAAAAAGCCTTACTATACATGGTCGTTTTTTTGTCGGAAAAAAAAGCCTTACTATACAAGGTCGTTTGGTTTGACTCAGCCTGGGATCGAACCCACAACCTCAGTGTCAGAGTGTAGACACTCTACCACTAAACCACGGGGGGTGTTATTCTGTTTACTGGAAAGAGGAGCAATGAGTTTAGTAAGTATGACTAGGAATTTAAAAAAAATAAATAAATAAAAATAAAAAAATAAAAAAAAAATTAAAAAAAGCCTTACTATACATGGTCGTTTTTTTGTCGGAAAAAAAAGCCTTACTATACATGGTCGTTTTTTTGTCGGAAAAAAAAGCCTTACTATACATGGTCGTTTTTTTTGTCGGAAAAAAAAGCCTTACTATACATGGTCGTTTTTTTGTCGGAAAAAAAAGCCTTACTATACATGGTCGTTTTTTTGTCGGAAAAAAAAAGCCTTACTATACATGGTCGTTTTTATGTCGGAAAAAAAAAAGCCTTACTATACATGGTCGTTTTTTTGTCGGAAAAAAAAGCCTTACTATATACATGGTCGTTTTTTTGTCGGAAAAAAAAGCCTTACTATACATGGTCGTTTTTTTGTCGAAAAAAAAAGCCTTACTATACATGGTCGTTTTTTTGTCGGAAAAAAAAGCCTTACTATACATGGTCGTTTTTTTGTCGGAAAAAAAAGCCTTACTATACATGGTCGTTTTTGTGTCGGAAAAAAAAGCCTTACTATACATGGTCGTTTTTTTGTCGGAAAAAAAAAAGCCTTACTATACATGGTCGTTTTTTTGTCGGAAAAAAAAGCCTTACTATACATGGTCGTTTTTTTGTCGGAAAAAAAAGCCTTACTATACATGGTCGTTTTTTGTTGGAAAAAAAAGCCTTACTATACATGGTCATTTTTTTGTCGGAAAAAAAAGCCTTACTATACATGGTCGTTTTTTTGTCGGAAAAAAAAGCCTTACTATACAAGGTCGTTTGGTTTGACTCAGCCTGGGATCGAACCCACAACCTCAGTGTCAGAGTGTAGACACTCTACCACTAAACCACGGGGGGTGTTATTCTGTTTACTGGAAAGAGGAGCAATGAGTTTAGTAAGTATGACTAGGAATTTAAAAAAAATAAATAAATAAAAATAAAAAAATAAAAAAAAAATTAAAAAAAGCCTTACTATACATGGTCGTTTTTTTGTCGGAAAAAAAAGCCTTACTATACATGGTCGTTTTTTTGTCGGAAAAAAAAGCCTTACTATACATGGTCGTTTTTTTTGTCGGAAAAAAAAGCCTTACTATACATGGTCGTTTTTTTGTCGGAAAAAAAAGCCTTACTATACATGGTCGTTTTTTTGTCGGAAAAAAAAAGCCTTACTATACATGGTCGTTTTTATGTCGGAAAAAAAAAAGCCTTACTATACATGGTCGTTTTTTTGTCGGAAAAAAAAGCCTTACTATATACATGGTCGTTTTTTTGTCGGAAAAAAAAGCCTTACTATACATGGTCGTTTTTTTGTCGGAAAAAAAAGCCTTACTATACATGGTCGTTTTTTTGTCGGAAAAAAAAGCCTTACTATACATGGTCGTTTTTTTGTCGGAAAAAAAAGCCTTACTATACATGGTCGTTTTTGTGTCGGAAAAAAAAGCCTTACTATACATGGTCGTTTTTTTGTCGGAAAAAAAAAAGCCTTACTATACATGGTCGTTTTTTTGTCGGAAAAAAAAGCCTTACTATACATGGTCGTTTTTTTGTCGGAAAAAAAAGCCTTACTCTACATGGTCGTTTTTATGTCGGGAAAAAAAAGCCTGACTATACATGGTCGTTTTTTTGTCGGAATAAAAAGCCTTACTATACATGGTCGTTTTTTTGTCGGATAAAAAAAAAAGCCTGACTATACATGGTCATTTTTTTGTCGGAAAAAAAAGCCTTACTATACATGGTCGTTTTTTTGTCGGAAAAAAAAGCCTTACTATACATGGTCGTTTTTGTGTCGGAAAAAAAAGCCTTACTATACATGGTCGTTTTTTTGTCGGAAAAAAAAGCCTTACTATACATGGTCGTTTTTTTGTCGGAAAAAAAAGCCTTACTATACATGGTCGTTTTTTGTCGGAAAAAAAAAGCCTTACTATACATGGTCGTTTTTTTGTCGGAAAAAAAAGCCTTACTATACATGGTCGTTTTTTTGTCAGAAAAAAAAGCCTTACTATACATGGTCGTTTTTTGTCGGAAAAAAAAGCCTTACTATACATGGTCGTTTTTTTGTCAGAAAAAAAAGCCTTACTATACATGGTCGTTTTTTTGTCGGAAAAAAAAGCCTTACTATACATGGTCGTTTTTTTGTCGGAAAAAAAAGCCTTACTATACATGGTCGTTTTTTTGTCGGAAAAAAAAAGCCTTACTATACATGGTCGTTTTTTTGTCGGAAAAAAAAAAGCCTTACTATACATGGTCGTTTTTTTGTCGGAAAAAAAAGCCTTACTATACATGGTCGTTTTTTTGTCGGAAAAAAAAAAAGCCTTACTATACATGGTCGTTTTTTTGTCGGAAAAAAAAGCCTTACTATACATGGTCGTTTTTTTGTCAGAAAAAAAAGCCTTACTATACATGGTCGTTTTTTGTCGGAAAAAAAAGCCTTACTATACATGGTCGTTTTTTTGTCAGAAAAAAAAGCCTTACTATACATGGTCGTTTTTTTGTCGGAAAAAAAACCTTACTATACATGGTCGTTTTTTTTGTCTGAAAAAAAAGCCTTACTATACATGGTCGTTTTTTTGTCGGAAAAAAACCCTTACTATACATGGTCGTTTTTTGTCGGAAAAAAAAGCCTTACTATACATGGTCGTTTTTTTGTCGGAAAAAAAAGCCTTACTATACATGGTCGTTTTTTTGTCGGAAAAAAAAGCCTTACTATACATGGTCGTTTTTATGTTGGAAAAAAAAGCCTTACTATACATGGTCGGGTTTTTTTTCGGAAAAAAAGCCTTACTATACAAGGTCGTTTTTTTGTCGGAAAAAAAAGCCTTACTATACATGGTCGTTTTTTTGTCGGAAAAAAAAGCCTTACTCTACATGGTCGTTTTTTTTTTTCGGAAAAAAAAAGCCTGACTATACATGGTCATTTTTTTGTCGGAAAAAAAAGCCTTACTATACATGGTCGTTTTTTGTCGGAAAAAAAAGCCTTACTATACATGGTCGTTTTTTTGTCGGAAAAAAATGCCTTACTATACAAGGTCGTTTGGTTTGACTCAGCCTGGGATCGAACCCACAACCTCAATGTCGGAGTGGAGACACTCTACCACTAAACCACAGTGGGTGTTAGTCTGTTTACTGGAAAGAGGAGCAATGAGTTTAGTAAGTATGACTAGGAATTTAAAAAAAAAAAAAAAAAAAAAAAAAAAAAAAAAAAAAAAAAAAAAAAAAAAAGCCTTACTATACATGGTCGTTTTTTTGTCAGAAAAAAAAAAAGCCTTACTATACATGGTCGTTTTTTTGTCGGAAAAAAAAGCCTTACTATACATGGTCGTTTTTTTGTCGGAAAAAAAAGCCTTACTATACATGGTCGTTTTTTTGTCGGAAAAAAAAGCCTTACTATACATGGTCGTTTTTTTTGTCGGAAAAAAAAGCCTTACTATACATGGTCGTTTTTTTGTCGGAAAAAAAAGCCTTACTATACATGGTCGTTTTTTTGTCGGAAAAAAAAAGCCTTACTGTACATGGTCGTTTTTTTGTCGGAAAAAAAGCCTTACTATACATGGTCGTTTTTTTGTCGGAAAAAAAAGCCTTACTATACATGGTCGCTTTTTTTTGTCGGAAATAAAAGCCTTACTCTACATGGTCGTTTTTATGTCGGGGAAAAAAAAGCCTTACTATACATGGTCGTTTTTTTTGTCGGAATAAAAAGCCTTACTATACATGGTCGTTTTTTTGTCGGAAAAAAAAAAAAGCCTTACTATACATGGTCATTTTTTTGTCGGAAAAAAAAGCCTTACTATACATGGTCGTTTTTTTGTCGGAAAAAAAAGCCTTACTATACATGGTCGTTTTTTTGTCGGAAAAAAAAGCCTTACTATACATGGTCGTTTTTTTGTCGGAAAAAAAAGCCTTACTATACATGGTCGTTTTTTTGTCGGAAAAAAAAGCCTTACTCTACATGGTCGTTTTTATGTCGGGAAAAAAAAGCCTTACTATACATGGTCGTTTTTTTGTCGGAATAAAAAGCCTTACTATACATGGTCGTTTTTTTGTCGGAAAAAAAAAAAGCCTGACTATACATGGTCATTTTTTTGTCGGAAAAAAAAGCCTTACTATACATGGTCGTTTTTTTGTCAGAAAAAAAAGCCTTACTATACATGGTCGTTTTTTTGTCGGAAAAAAAAAAAGCCTTACTATACATGGTCGTTTTTTTGTCGGAAAAAAAAGCCGTACTATACATGGTCGTTTTTTTGTCAGAAAAAAAAGCCTTACTATACATGGTCGTTTTTTGTCGGAAAAAAAAGCCTTACTATACATGGTCGTTTTTTTGTCAGAAAAAAAAGCCTTACTATACATGGTCGTTTTTTTGTTGGAAAAAAAAAGCCTGACTATACATGGTCGTTTTTTTGTCGGAAAAAAAAGCCTTACTCTACATGGTCGTTTTTATGTCGGGAAAAAAAAGCCTTACTATACATGGTCGTTTTTTTGTCGGAATAAAAAGCCTTACTATACATGGTCGTTTTTTTGTCGGAAAAAAAAAAAGCCTGACTATACATGGTCATTTTTTTGTCGGAAAAAAAAGCCTTACTATACATGGTCGTTTTTTTGTCAGAAAAAAAAGCCTTACTATACATGGTCGTTTTTTTGTCGGAAAAAAAAAAAGCCTTACTATACATGGTCGTTTTTTTGTCGGAATAAAAAGCCTTACTATACATGGTCGTTTTTTTGTCGGAAAAAAAAAAAGCCTGACTATACATGGTCATTTTTTTGTCGGAAAAAAAAGCCTTACTATACATGGTCGTTTTTTTGTCAGAAAAAAAAGCCTTACTATACATGGTCGTTTTTTGTCGGAAAAAAAAGCCTTACTATACATGGTCGTTTTTTTGTCAGAAAAAAAAGCCTTACTATACATGGTCGTTTTTTTGTTGGAAAAAAAAGCCTTACTATACATGGTCGTTTTTTTGTCGGAAAAAAAAGCCTTACTATACATGGTCGTTTTTTTGTCGGAAAAAAAAAGCCTTACTATACATGGTCGTTTTTTTGTCGGAAAAAAAAAAGCCTTACTATACATGGTCGTTTTTTTGTCGGAAAAAAAAGCCTTACTATACATGGTCGTTTTTTTGTCGAAAAAAAAAAAGCCTTACTATACATGGTCGTTTTTTTGTCGGAAAAAAAAGCCTTACTATACATGGTCGTTTTTTGTCAGAAAAAAAAGCCTTACTATACATGGTCGTTTTTTGTCGGAAAAAAAAGCCTTACTATATATACATGGTCGTTTTTTTGTCGGAAAAAAAAAAAGCCTTACTATACATGGTCGTTTTTTTGTCGGAAAAAAAAGCCTTACTATACATGGTCGTTTTTTTTGTCGGAAAAAAAAGCCTTACTATACATGGTCGTTTTTTTGTCGGAAAAAAAAGCCTTACTATACATGGTCGTTTTTTTGTCGGAAAAAAAAAGCCTTACTGTACATGGTCGTTTTTTTGTCGGAAAAAAAGCCTTACTATACATGGTCGTTTTTTTGTCGGAAAAAAAAGCCTTACTATACATGGTCGCTTTTTTTTGTCGGAAATAAAAGCCTTACTCTACATGGTCGTTTTTATGTCGGGGAAAAAAAAGCCTTACTATACATGGTCGTTTTTTTTGTCGGAATAAAAAGCCTTACTATACATGGTCGTTTTTTTGTCGGAAAAAAAAAAAAGCCTTACTATACATGGTCATTTTTTTGTCGGAAAAAAAAGCCTTACTATACATGGTCGTTTTTTTGTCGGAAAAAAAAGCCTTACTATACATGGTCGTTTTTTTGTCGGAAAAAAAAGCCTTACTATACATGGTCGTTTTTTTGTCGGAAAAAAAAGCCTTACTATACATGGTCGTTTTTTTGTCGGAAAAAAAAGCCTTACTCTACATGGTCGTTTTTATGTCGGGAAAAAAAAGCCTTACTATACATGGTCGTTTTTTTGTCGGAATAAAAAGCCTTACTATACATGGTCGTTTTTTTGTCGGAAAAAAAAAAAGCCTGACTATACATGGTCATTTTTTTGTCGGAAAAAAAAGCCTTACTATACATGGTCGTTTTTTTGTCAGAAAAAAAAGCCTTACTATACATGGTCGTTTTTTTGTCGGAAAAAAAAAAAGCCTTACTATACATGGTCGTTTTTTTGTCGGAAAAAAAAGCCGTACTATACATGGTCGTTTTTTTGTCAGAAAAAAAAGCCTTACTATACATGGTCGTTTTTTGTCGGAAAAAAAAGCCTTACTATACATGGTCGTTTTTTTGTCAGAAAAAAAAGCCTTACTATACATGGTCGTTTTTTTGTTGGAAAAAAAAGCCTGACTATACATGGTCGTTTTTTTGTCGGAAAAAAAAGCCTTACTCTACATGGTCGTTTTTATGTCGGGAAAAAAAAGCCTTACTATACATGGTCGTTTTTTTGTCGGAATAAAAAGCCTTACTATACATGGTCGTTTTTTTGTCGGAAAAAAAAAAAGCCTGACTATACATGGTCATTTTTTTGTCGGAAAAAAAAGCCTTACTATACATGGTCGTTTTTTTGTCAGAAAAAAAAGCCTTACTATACATGGTCGTTTTTTTGTCGGAAAAAAAAAAAGCCTTACTATACATGGTCGTTTTTTTGTCGGAAAAAAAAGCCTTACTATACATGGTCGTTTTTTTGTCAGAAAAAAAAGCCTTACTATACATGGTCGTTTTTTGTCGGAAAAAAAAGCCTTACTATACATGGTCGTTTTTTTGTCAGAAAAAAAAGCCTTACTATACATGGTCGTTTTTTTGTTGGAAAAAAAAGCCTTACTATACATGGTCGTTTTTTTGTCGGAAAAAAAAGCCTTACTATACATGGTCGTTTTTTTGTCGGAAAAAAAAAGCCTTACTATACATGGTCGTTTTTTTGTCGGAAAAAAAAAAGCCTTACTATACATGGTCGTTTTTTTGTCGGAAAAAAAAGCCTTACTATACATGGTCGTTTTTTTGTCGAAAAAAAAAAAGCCTTACTATACATGGTCGTTTTTTTGTCGGAAAAAAAAGCCTTACTATACATGGTCGTTTTTTGTCAGAAAAAAAAGCCTTACTATACATGGTCGTTTTTTGTCGGAAAAAAAAGCCTTACTATATATACATGGTCGTTTTTTTGTCAGAAAAAAAAAGCCTGACTATACATGGTCGTTTTTTTGTCGGAAAAAAAAGCCTTACTATACATGGTCGTTTTTTTGTCGGAAAAAAAAGCCTTACTATACATGGTCGTTTTTTTGTCGGAAAAAAACCCTTACTATACATGGTCGTTTTTTGTCGAAAAAAAAGCCTTACTATACATGATCGTTTTTTTGTCGGAAAAAAAAGCCTTACTATACATGGTCGTTTTTTTGTTGGAAAAAAAAGCCTTACTATACATGGTCGTTTTTTTGTCGGAAAAAAAAGCCTTACTATACATGGTCGTTTTTTTGTCGGAAAAAAAAAGCCTTACTATACATGGTCGTTTTTTTGTCGGAAAAAAAAAAGCCTTACTATACATGGTCGTTTTTTTGTCGGAAAAAAAAGCCTTACTATACATGGTCGTTTTTTTGTCGAAAAAAAAAAAGCCTTACTATACATGGTCGTTTTTTTGTCGGAAAAAAAAGCCTTACTATACATGGTCGTTTTTTGTCAGAAAAAAAAGCCTTACTATACATGGTCGTTTTTTGTCGGAAAAAAAAGCCTTACTATATATACATGGTCGTTTTTTTGTCAGAAAAAAAAAGCCTGACTATACATGGTCGTTTTTTTGTCGGAAAAAAAAGCCTTACTATACATGGTCGTTTTTTTGTCGGAAAAAAAAGCCTTACTATACATGGTCGTTTTTTTGTCGGAAAAAAACCCTTACTATACATGGTCGTTTTTTGTCGAAAAAAAAAGCCTTACTATACATGATCGTTTTTTTGTCGGAAAAAAAAGCCTTACTATACATGGTCGTTTTTTTGTCGGAAAAAAAAGCCTTACTATACATGGTCGTTTTTATGTTGGAAAAAAACCCTTACTATACATGGTCGTTTTTTTTTTCGGAAAAAAAGCCTTACTATACAAGGTCGTTTTTTTGTCGGAAAAAAAAGCCTGACTATACATGGTCATTTTTTTGTCGGAAAAAAAAGCCTTACTATACATGGTCGTTTTTTTGTCAGAAAAAAAAGCCTTACTATACATGGTCGTTTTTTTGTCGGAAAAAAAAGCCTTACTATCCATGGTCGTTTTTTTGTCGGAAAAAAAAGCCTTACTATACAAGGTCGTTTGGTTTGACTCAGCCTGGGATCAAACCCACAACCTCAGTGTCAGAGTGTAGACACTCTACCACTAAACCACGGGGGGTGTTAGTCTGTTTACTGGAAAGAGGAGCAATGAGTTTAGTAAGTATGACTAGGAATTTAAAAAAAAAAAAAAAAAAAAAAGCCTTACTATACATGGTCGTTTTTTTGTCAGAAAAAAAAAGCCTTACTATACATGGTCGTTTTTTTGTCGGAAAAAAAAGCCTTACTATACATGGTCGTTTTTTTGTCGGAAAAAAAAGCCTTACTATACATGGTCGTTTTTTTGTCGGAAAAAAAAGCCTTACTATACATGGTCGTTTTTTTGTCGGAAAAAAAAGCCTTACTATACATGGTCGTTTTTTTGTCGGAAAAAAAAAGCCTTACTATACATGGTCGTTTTTATGTCGGAAAAAAAAGCCTTACTATACATGGTCGTTTTTTTGTCGGAAAAAAAAGCCTTACTATACATGGTCGTTTTTTTTGTCGGAAAAAAAAGCCTTACGATACATGGTCGCTTTTTTTGTCGGAAAAAAAAGCCTTACTATACATGGTCGTTTTTTTTTGTCGGAAATAAAAGCCTTACTCTACATGGTCGTTTTTATGTCGGGGAAAAAAAGCCTTACTATACATGGTCGTTTTTTTGTCGGAATAAAAAGCCTTACTATACATGGTCGTTTTTTTGTCGGAAAAAAAAAGCCTTACTATACATGGTCATTTTTTTGTCGGAAAAAAAAGCCTTACTATACATGGTCGTTTTTTTGTCGGAAAAAAAAGCCTTACTATACATGGTCGTTTTTTTGTCGGAAAAAAAAGCCTTACTATACATGGTCGTTTTTTTGTCGGAAAAAAAAGCCTTACTATACATGGTCGTTTTTTTGTCGGAAAAAAAAGCCTTACTATACATGGTCGTTTCTTTTGTCGGAAAAAAAAGCCTTACTATACATGGTCGTTTTTTTGTCAGAAAAAAAAGCCTTACTATAGATGGTCGTTTTTTTGTCGAAAAAAAAAGCCTTACTATACATGGTCGTTTTTATGTCGGAAAAAAAAGCCTTACTATACATGGTCGTTTTTTTGTCGGAAAAAAAAGCCTTACTATACATGGTCGTTTTTTTTTTCGGAAAAAAAGCCTTACTATACAAGGTCGTTTTTTTGTCGGAAAAAAAAGCCTTACTCTACATGGTCGTTTTTATGTCGGGGAAAAAAAAGCCTTACTATACATGGTCGTTTTTTTGTCGGAATAAAAAGCCTTACTATACATGGTCGTTTTTTTGTCGGAAAAAAAAAAAGCCTTACTATACATGGTCATTTTTTTGTCGGAAAAAAAAAGCCTTACTATACATGGTCGTTTTTTTGTCGGAAAAAAAAGCCTTACTCTACATGGTCGTTTTTATGTCGGGAAAAAAAAGCAAAGCCTTACTATACATGGTCGTTTTTTTGTCGGAATAAAAAGCCTTACTATACATGGTCGTTTTTTTGTCGGAAAAAAAAAAAGCCTGACTATACATGGTCATTTTTTTGTCGGAAAAAAAAGCCTTACTATACATGGTCGTTTTTTTTGTCAGAAAAAAAAGCCTTACTATACATGGTCGTTTTTTTGTCGGAAAAAAAAAAAGCCTTACTATACATGGTCGTTTTTTTGTCGGAAAAAAAAGCCTTACTATACATGGTCGTTTTTTTGTCAGAAAAAAAAGCCTTACTATACATGGTCGTTTTTTGTCGGAAAAAAAAGCCTTACTATACATGGTCGTTTTTTTGTCAGAAAAAAAAGCCTTACTATACATGGTCGTTTTTTTGTCGGAAAAAAAAGCCTTACTATACATGGTCGTTTTTTTGTCGGAAAAAAAAGCCTTACTATACATGGTCGTTTTTTTGTCGGAAAAAAAAAGCCTTACTATACATGGTCGTTTTTTTGTCGGAAAAAAAAAAGCCTTACCATACATGGTCGTTTTTTTGTCGGAAAAAAAAGCCTTACTATACATGGTCGTTTTTTTGTCGGAAAAAAAAAAGCCTTACTATACATGGTCGTTTTTTTGTCGGAAAAAAAAGCCTTACTATACATGGTCGTTTTTTGTCAGAAAAAAAAGCCTTACTATACATGGTCGTTTTTTGTCGGAAAAAAAAGCCTTACTATACATGGTCGTTTTTTTGTCAGAAAAAAAAGCCTGACTATACATGGTCGTTTTTTGTCGGAAAAAAAAGCCTTACTATACATGGTCGTTTTTTTGTCGGAAAAAAAAGCCTTACTATACATGGTCGTTTTTTTGTCGGAAAAAAAAGCCTTACTATACATGGTCGTTTTTATGTTGGAAAAAAAAGCCTTACTATACATGGTCGTTTTTTTGTCGGAAAAAAAAAAGCCTTACTATACATGGTCGTTTTTTTGTCGGAAAAAAAAGCCTTACTATACATGGTCGTTTTTTTGTCGGAAAAAAAAGCCTTACTATACATGGTCGTTTTTTTGTCGGAAAAAAAAAGCCTTACTATACAAGGTCGTTTGGTTTGACTCAGCCTGGGATCGAACCCACAACCTCAGTGTCTGAGTGTAGACACTCTACCACTAAACCACGGGGCTGATAGTCTGTTTACTGGAAAGAGGAGCAATGAGTTTAGTAAGTATGACTAGGAATAAAAATAAATAAATAAAAATAAAAAAATAAAATTTTTTTTAAAAAAAGCCTTACTATACATGGTCGTTTTTTTGTCGGAAAAAAAAGCCTTACTATACATGGTCGTTTTTTTGTCGGAAAAAAAAGCCTTACTATACATGGTCGTTTTTTGGTCGGAAAAAAAAAAAGCCTTACTATACATGGTCGTTTTTTTGTCGGAAAAAAAAGCCTCACTATACATGGTCGTTTTTTTGTCAGAAAAAAAAGCCTTACTATACATGGTCGTTTTTTGTCGGAAAAAAAAGCCTTACTATACATGGTCGTTTTTTTGTCAGAAAAAAAAGCCTTACTATACATGGCCGTTTTTTTGTCGGAAAAAAAAGCCTTACTATACATGGTCGTTTTTTTGTCGGAAAAAAAAGCCTTACTATACATGGTCGTTTTTTTTTTCGGAAAAAAAGCCTTACTATACAAGGTCGTTTTTTTGTCGGAAAAAAAAGCCTTACTATACATGGTCGTTTTTTTGTCGGAAAAAAAAGCCTTACTATACATGATCGTTTTTTTGTCGGAAAAAAAAGCCTTACTATACATGGTCGTTTTTTTGTCGGAAAAAAAAGCCTTACTATACATGGTCGTTTTTATGTTGGAAAAAAACCCTTACTATACATGGTCGTTTTTTTTTTCGGAAAAAAAGCCTTACTATACAAGGTCGTTTTTTTGTCGGAAAAAAAAGCCTGACTATACATGGTCATTTTTTTGTCGGAAAAAAAAGCCTTACTATACATGGTCGTTTTTTTGTCGAAAAAAAAAGCCTTACTATACATGGTCGTTTTTATGTCGGAAAAAAAAGCCTTACTATACATGGTCGTTTTTTTGTCGGAAAAAAAAGCCTTACTATACATGGTCGTTTTTTTTTTCGGAAAAAAAGCCTTACTATACAAGGTCGTTTTTTTGTCGGAAAAAAAAGCCTTACTCTACATGGTCGTTTTTATGTCGGGGAAAAAAAAGCCTTACTATACATGGTCGTTTTTTTGTCGGAATAAAAAGCCTTACTATACATGGTCGTTTTTTTGTCGGAAAAAAAAAAAGCCTTACTATACATGGTCATTTTTTTGTCGGAAAAAAAAAGCCTTACTATACATGGTCGTTTTTTTGTCGGAAAAAAAAGCCTTACTCTACATGGTCGTTTTTATGTCGGGAAAAAAAAGCAAAGCCTTACTATACATGGTCGTTTTTTTGTCGGAATAAAAAGCCTTACTATACATGGTCGTTTTTTTGTCGGAAAAAAAAAAAGCCTGACTATACATGGTCATTTTTTTGTCGGAAAAAAAAGCCTTACTATACATGGTCGTTTTTTTTGTCAGAAAAAAAAGCCTTACTATACATGGTCGTTTTTTTGTCGGAAAAAAAAAAAGCCTTACTATACATGGTCGTTTTTTTGTCGAAAAAAAAGCCTTACTATACATGGTCGTTTTTTTGTCAGAAAAAAAAGCCTTACTATACATGGTCGTTTTTTGTCGGAAAAAAAAGCCTTACTATACATGGTCGTTTTTTTGTCAGAAAAAAAAGCCTTACTATACATGGTCGTTTTTTTGTCGGAAAAAAAAGCCTTACTATACATGGTCGTTTTTTTGTCGGAAAAAAAAGCCTTACTATACATGGTCGTTTTTTTGTCGGAAAAAAAAAGCCTTACTATACATGGTCGTTTTTTTGTCGGAAAAAAAAAAGCCTTACTATACATGGTCGTTTTTTTGTCGGAAAAAAAAGCCTTACTATACATGGTCGTTTTTTTGTCGGAAAAAAAAAAGCCTTACTATACATGGTCGTTTTTTTGTCGGAAAAAAAAGCCTTACTATACATGGTCGTTTTTTGTCAGAAAAAAAAGCCTTACTATACATGGTCGTTTTTTGTCGGAAAAAAAAGCCTTACTATACATGGTCGTTTTTTTGTCAGAAAAAAAAGCCTTACTATACATGGTCGTTTTTTTGTCGGAAAAAAAAGCCTTACTATACATGGTCGTTTTTTTGTCGGAAAAAAAAGCCTTACTATACATGGTCGTTTTTTGTCGGAAAAAAAAGCCTTACTATACATGGTCGTTTTTTTGTCAGAAAAAAAAGCCTTACTATACATGGTCGTTTTTTTGTCGGAAAAAAAAGCCTTACTATACATGGTCGTTTTTTTGTCGGAAAAAAAAAGCCTGACTATACATGGTCGTTTTTTTGTCGGAAAAAAAAAAGCCTTACCATACATGGTCGTTTTTTTGTCGGAAAAAAAAGCCTTACTATACATGGTCGTTTTTTTGTCGGAAAAAAAAAAGCCTTACTATACATGGTCGTTTTTTTGTCGGAAAAAAAAGCCTTACTATACATGGTCGTTTTTTGTCAGAAAAAAAAGCCTTACTATACATGGTCGTTTTTTGTCGGAAAAAAAAGCCTTACTATACATGGTCGTTTTTTTGTCAGAAAAAAAAGCCTGACTATACATGGTCGTTTTTTGTCGGAAAAAAAAGCCTTACTATACATGGTCGTTTTTTTGTCGGAAAAAAAAGCCTTACTATACATGGTCGTTTTTTTGTCGGAAAAAAAAGCCTTACTATACATGGTCGTTTTTATGTTGGAAAAAAAAGCCTTACTATACATGGTCGTTTTTTTGTCGGAAAAAAAAAAGCCTTACTATACATGGTCGTTTTTTTGTCGGAAAAAAAAGCCTTACTATACATGGTCGTTTTTTTGTCGGAAAAAAAAGCCTTACTATACATGGTCGTTTTTTTGTCGAAAAAAAAAAAGCCTTACTATACATGGTCGTTTTTTTGTCGGAAAAAAAAGCCTTACTATACATGGTCGTTTTTTGTCAGAAAAAAAAGCCTTACTATACATGGTCGTTTTTTGTCGGAAAAAAAAGCCTTACTATATATACATGGTCGTTTTTTTGTCAGAAAAAAAAAGCCTGACTATACATGGTCGTTTTTTTGTCGGAAAAAAAAGCCTTACTATACATGGTCGTTTTTTTGTCGGAAAAAAAAGCCTTACTATACATGGTCGTTTTTTTGTCGGAAAAAAACCCTTACTATACATGGTCGTTTTTTGTCGAAAAAAAAGCCTTACTATACATGATCGTTTTTTTGTCGGAAAAAAAAGCCTTACTATACATGGTCGTTTTTTTGTTGGAAAAAAAAGCCTTACTATACATGGTCGTTTTTTTGTCGGAAAAAAAAGCCTTACTATACATGGTCGTTTTTTTGTCGGAAAAAAAAAGCCTTACTATACATGGTCGTTTTTTTGTCGGAAAAAAAAAAGCCTTACTATACATGGTCGTTTTTTTGTCGGAAAAAAAAGCCTTACTATACATGGTCGTTTTTTTGTCGAAAAAAAAAAAGCCTTACTATACATGGTCGTTTTTTTGTCGGAAAAAAAAGCCTTACTATACATGGTCGTTTTTTGTCAGAAAAAAAAGCCTTACTATACATGGTCGTTTTTTGTCGGAAAAAAAAGCCTTACTATATATACATGGTCGTTTTTTTGTCAGAAAAAAAAAGCCTGACTATACATGGTCGTTTTTTTGTCGGAAAAAAAAGCCTTACTATACATGGTCGTTTTTTTGTCGGAAAAAAAAGCCTTACTATACATGGTCGTTTTTTTGTCGGAAAAAAACCCTTACTATACATGGTCGTTTTTTGTCGAAAAAAAAAGCCTTACTATACATGATCGTTTTTTTGTCGGAAAAAAAAGCCTTACTATACATGGTCGTTTTTTTGTCGGAAAAAAAAGCCTTACTATACATGGTCGTTTTTATGTTGGAAAAAAACCCTTACTATACATGGTCGTTTTTTTTTTCGGAAAAAAAGCCTTACTATACAAGGTCGTTTTTTTGTCGGAAAAAAAAGCCTGACTATACATGGTCATTTTTTTGTCGGAAAAAAAAGCCTTACTATACATGGTCGTTTTTTTGTCAGAAAAAAAAGCCTTACTATACATGGTCGTTTTTTTGTCGGAAAAAAAAGCCTTACTATCCATGGTCGTTTTTTTGTCGGAAAAAAAAGCCTTACTATACAAGGTCGTTTGGTTTGACTCAGCCTGGGATCAAACCCACAACCTCAGTGTCAGAGTGTAGACACTCTACCACTAAACCACGGGGGGTGTTAGTCTGTTTACTGGAAAGAGGAGCAATGAGTTTAGTAAGTATGACTAGGAATTTAAAAAAAAAAAAAAAAAAAAAAGCCTTACTATACATGGTCGTTTTTTTGTCAGAAAAAAAAAGCCTTACTATACATGGTCGTTTTTTTGTCGGAAAAAAAAGCCTTACTATACATGGTCGTTTTTTTGTCGGAAAAAAAAGCCTTACTATACATGGTCGTTTTTTTGTCGGAAAAAAAAGCCTTACTATACATGGTCGTTTTTTTGTCGGAAAAAAAAGCCTTACTATACATGGTCGTTTTTTTGTCGGAAAAAAAAAGCCTTACTATACATGGTCGTTTTTATGTCGGAAAAAAAAGCCTTACTATACATGGTCGTTTTTTTGTCGGAAAAAAAAGCCTTACTATACATGGTCGTTTTTTTTGTCGGAAAAAAAAGCCTTACGATACATGGTCGCTTTTTTTGTCGGAAAAAAAAGCCTTACTATACATGGTCGTTTTTTTTTGTCGGAAATAAAAGCCTTACTCTACATGGTCGTTTTTATGTCGGGGAAAAAAAGCCTTACTATACATGGTCGTTTTTTTGTCGGAATAAAAAGCCTTACTATACATGGTCGTTTTTTTGTCGGAAAAAAAAAGCCTTACTATACATGGTCATTTTTTTGTCGGAAAAAAAAGCCTTACTATACATGGTCGTTTTTTTGTCGGAAAAAAAAGCCTTACTATACATGGTCGTTTTTTTGTCGGAAAAAAAAGCCTTACTATACATGGTCGTTTTTTTGTCGGAAAAAAAAGCCTTACTATACATGGTCGTTTTTTTGTCGGAAAAAAAAGCCTTACTATACATGGTCGTTTCTTTTGTCGGAAAAAAAAGCCTTACTATACATGGTCGTTTTTTTGTCAGAAAAAAAAGCCTTACTATAGATGGTCGTTTTTTTGTCGAAAAAAAAAGCCTTACTATACATGGTCGTTTTTATGTCGGAAAAAAAAGCCTTACTATACATGGTCGTTTTTTTGTCGGAAAAAAAAGCCTTACTATACATGGTCGTTTTTTTTTTCGGAAAAAAAGCCTTACTATACAAGGTCGTTTTTTTGTCGGAAAAAAAAGCCTTACTCTACATGGTCGTTTTTATGTCGGGGAAAAAAAAGCCTTACTATACATGGTCGTTTTTTTGTCGGAATAAAAAGCCTTACTATACATGGTCGTTTTTTTGTCGGAAAAAAAAAAAGCCTTACTATACATGGTCATTTTTTTGTCGGAAAAAAAAAGCCTTACTATACATGGTCGTTTTTTTGTCGGAAAAAAAAGCCTTACTCTACATGGTCGTTTTTATGTCGGGAAAAAAAAGCAAAGCCTTACTATACATGGTCGTTTTTTTGTCGGAATAAAAAGCCTTACTATACATGGTCGTTTTTTTGTCGGAAAAAAAAAAAGCCTGACTATACATGGTCATTTTTTTGTCGGAAAAAAAAGCCTTACTATACATGGTCGTTTTTTTTGTCAGAAAAAAAAGCCTTACTATACATGGTCGTTTTTTTGTCGGAAAAAAAAAAAGCCTTACTATACATGGTCGTTTTTTTGTCGGAAAAAAAAGCCTTACTATACATGGTCGTTTTTTTGTCAGAAAAAAAAGCCTTACTATACATGGTCGTTTTTTGTCGGAAAAAAAAGCCTTACTATACATGGTCGTTTTTTTGTCAGAAAAAAAAGCCTTACTATACATGGTCGTTTTTTTGTCGGAAAAAAAAGCCTTACTATACATGGTCGTTTTTTTGTCGGAAAAAAAAGCCTTACTATACATGGTCGTTTTTTTGTCGGAAAAAAAAAGCCTTACTATACATGGTCGTTTTTTTGTCGGAAAAAAAAAAGCCTTACCATACATGGTCGTTTTTTTGTCGGAAAAAAAAGCCTTACTATACATGGTCGTTTTTTTGTCGGAAAAAAAAAAGCCTTACTATACATGGTCGTTTTTTTGTCGGAAAAAAAAGCCTTACTATACATGGTCGTTTTTTGTCAGAAAAAAAAGCCTTACTATACATGGTCGTTTTTTGTCGGAAAAAAAAGCCTTACTATACATGGTCGTTTTTTTGTCAGAAAAAAAAGCCTGACTATACATGGTCGTTTTTTGTCGGAAAAAAAAGCCTTACTATACATGGTCGTTTTTTTGTCGGAAAAAAAAGCCTTACTATACATGGTCGTTTTTTTGTCGGAAAAAAAAGCCTTACTATACATGGTCGTTTTTATGTTGGAAAAAAAAGCCTTACTATACATGGTCGTTTTTTTGTCGGAAAAAAAAAAGCCTTACTATACATGGTCGTTTTTTTGTCGGAAAAAAAAGCCTTACTATACATGGTCGTTTTTTTGTCGGAAAAAAAAGCCTTACTATACATGGTCGTTTTTTTGTCGGAAAAAAAAAGCCTTACTATACAAGGTCGTTTGGTTTGACTCAGCCTGGGATCGAACCCACAACCTCAGTGTCTGAGTGTAGACACTCTACCACTAAACCACGGGGCTGATAGTCTGTTTACTGGAAAGAGGAGCAATGAGTTTAGTAAGTATGACTAGGAATAAAAATAAATAAATAAAAATAAAAAAATAAATTTTTTTTTAAAAAAAGCCTTACTATACATGGTCGTTTTTTTGTCGGAAAAAAAAGCCTTACTATACATGGTCGTTTTTTTGTCGGAAAAAAAAGCCTTACTATACATGGTCGTTTTTTGTCAGAAAAAAAAGCCTTACTATACATGGTCGTTTTTTGTCGGAAAAAAAAGCCTTACTATACATGGTCGTTTTTTTGTCAGAAAAAAAAGCCTGACTATACATGGTCGTTTTTTGTCGGAAAAAAAAGCCTTACTATACATGGTCGTTTTTTTGTCGGAAAAAAAAGCCTTACTATACATGGTCGTTTTTTTGTCGGAAAAAAAAGCCTTACTATACATGGTCGTTTTTATGTTGGAAAAAAAAGCCTTACTATACATGGTCGTTTTTTTGTCGGAAAAAAAAAAGCCTTACTATACATGGTCGTTTTTTTGTCGGAAAAAAAAGCCTTACTATACATGGTCGTTTTTTTGTCGGAAAAAAAAGCCTTACTATACATGGTCGTTTTTTTGTCGGAAAAAAAAAGCCTTACTATACAAGGTCGTTTGGTTTGACTCAGCCTGGGATCGAACCCACAACCTCAGTGTCTGAGTGTAGACACTCTACCACTAAACCACGGGGCTGATAGTCTGTTTACTGGAAAGAGGAGCAATGAGTTTAGTAAGTATGACTAGGAATAAAAATAAATAAATAAAAATAAAAAAATAAAATTTTTTTTAAAAAAAGCCTTACTATACATGGTCGTTTTTTTGTCGGAAAAAAAAGCCTTACTATACATGGTCGTTTTTTTGTCGGAAAAAAAAGCCTTACTATACATGGTCGTTTTTTGGTCGGAAAAAAAAAAAGCCTTACTATACATGGTCGTTTTTTTGTCGGAAAAAAAAGCCTCACTATACATGGTCGTTTTTTTGTCAGAAAAAAAAGCCTTACTATACATGGTCGTTTTTTGTCGGAAAAAAAAGCCTTACTATACATGGTCGTTTTTTTGTCAGAAAAAAAAGCCTTACTATACATGGCCGTTTTTTTGTCGGAAAAAAAAGCCTTACTATACATGGTCGTTTTTTTGTCGGAAAAAAAAGCCTTACTATACATGGTCGTTTTTTTTTTCGGAAAAAAAGCCTTACTATACAAGGTCGTTTTTTTGTCGGAAAAAAAAGCCTTACTATACATGGTCGTTTTTTTGTCGGAAAAAAAAGCCTTACTATACATGATCGTTTTTTTGTCGGAAAAAAAAGCCTTACTATACATGGTCGTTTTTTTGTCGGAAAAAAAAGCCTTACTATACATGGTCGTTTTTATGTTGGAAAAAAACCCTTACTATACATGGTCGTTTTTTTTTTCGGAAAAAAAGCCTTACTATACAAGGTCGTTTTTTTGTCGGAAAAAAAAGCCTGACTATACATGGTCATTTTTTTGTCGGAAAAAAAAGCCTTACTATACATGGTCGTTTTTTTGTCGAAAAAAAAAGCCTTACTATACATGGTCGTTTTTATGTCGGAAAAAAAAGCCTTACTATACATGGTCGTTTTTTTGTCGGAAAAAAAAGCCTTACTATACATGGTCGTTTTTTTTTTCGGAAAAAAAGCCTTACTATACAAGGTCGTTTTTTTGTCGGAAAAAAAAGCCTTACTCTACATGGTCGTTTTTATGTCGGGGAAAAAAAAGCCTTACTATACATGGTCGTTTTTTTGTCGGAATAAAAAGCCTTACTATACATGGTCGTTTTTTTGTCGGAAAAAAAAAAAGCCTTACTATACATGGTCATTTTTTTGTCGGAAAAAAAAAGCCTTACTATACATGGTCGTTTTTTTGTCGGAAAAAAAAGCCTTACTCTACATGGTCGTTTTTATGTCGGGAAAAAAAAGCAAAGCCTTACTATACATGGTCGTTTTTTTGTCGGAATAAAAAGCCTTACTATACATGGTCGTTTTTTTGTCGGAAAAAAAAAAAGCCTGACTATACATGGTCATTTTTTTGTCGGAAAAAAAAGCCTTACTATACATGGTCGTTTTTTTTGTCAGAAAAAAAAGCCTTACTATACATGGTCGTTTTTTTGTCGGAAAAAAAAAAAGCCTTACTATACATGGTCGTTTTTTTGTCGAAAAAAAAGCCTTACTATACATGGTCGTTTTTTTGTCAGAAAAAAAAGCCTTACTATACATGGTCGTTTTTTGTCGGAAAAAAAAGCCTTACTATACATGGTCGTTTTTTTGTCAGAAAAAAAAGCCTTACTATACATGGTCGTTTTTTTGTCGGAAAAAAAAGCCTTACTATACATGGTCGTTTTTTTGTCGGAAAAAAAAGCCTTACTATACATGGTCGTTTTTTTGTCGGAAAAAAAAAGCCTTACTATACATGGTCGTTTTTTTGTCGGAAAAAAAAAAGCCTTACTATACATGGTCGTTTTTTTGTCGGAAAAAAAAGCCTTACTATACATGGTCGTTTTTTTGTCGGAAAAAAAAAAGCCTTACTATACATGGTCGTTTTTTTGTCGGAAAAAAAAGCCTTACTATACATGGTCGTTTTTTGTCAGAAAAAAAAGCCTTACTATACATGGTCGTTTTTTGTCGGAAAAAAAAGCCTTACTATACATGGTCGTTTTTTTGTCAGAAAAAAAAGCCTTACTATACATGGTCGTTTTTTTGTCGGAAAAAAAAGCCTTACTATACATGGTCGTTTTTTTGTCGGAAAAAAAAGCCTTACTATACATGGTCGTTTTTTGTCGGAAAAAAAAGCCTTACTATACATGGTCGTTTTTTTGTCAGAAAAAAAAGCCTTACTATACATGGTCGTTTTTTTGTCGGAAAAAAAAGCCTTACTATACATGGTCGTTTTTTTGTCGGAAAAAAAAAGCCTGACTATACATGGTCGTTTTTTTGTCGGAAAAAAAAAAGCCTTACCATACATGGTCGTTTTTTTGTCGGAAAAAAAAGCCTTACTATACATGGTCGTTTTTTTGTCGGAAAAAAAAAAGCCTTACTATACATGGTCGTTTTTTTGTCGGAAAAAAAAGCCTTACTATACATGGTCGTTTTTTGTCAGAAAAAAAAGCCTTACTATACATGGTCGTTTTTTGTCGGAAAAAAAAGCCTTACTATACATGGTCGTTTTTTTGTCAGAAAAAAAAGCCTGACTATACATGGTCGTTTTTTGTCGGAAAAAAAAGCCTTACTATACATGGTCGTTTTTTTGTCGGAAAAAAAAGCCTTACTATACATGGTCGTTTTTTTGTCGGAAAAAAAAGCCTTACTATACATGGTCGTTTTTATGTTGGAAAAAAAAGCCTTACTATACATGGTCGTTTTTTTGTCGGAAAAAAAAAAGCCTTACTATACATGGTCGTTTTTTTGTCGGAAAAAAAAGCCTTACTATACATGGTCGTTTTTTTGTCGGAAAAAAAAGCCTTACTATACATGGTCGTTTTTTTGTCGGAAAAAAAAGCCTTACTATACAAGGTCGTTTGGTTTGACTCAGCCTGGGATCCAACCCACAACCTCAGTGTCTGAGTGTAGACACTCTACCACTAAACCACGGGGCTGATAGTCTGTTTACTGGAAAGAGGAGCAATGAGTTTAGTAAGTATGACTAGGAATAAAAATAAATAAATAAAAATAAAAAAATAAAAATAAATTTAAAAAAAGCCTTACTATACATGGTCGTTTTTTTGTCGGAAAAAAAAGCCTTACTATACATGGTCGTTTTTTTGTCGGAAAAAAAAGCCTTACTATACATGGTCGTTTTTTGGTCGGAAAAAAAAAAAGCCTTACTATACATGGTCGTTTTTTTGTCGGAAAAAAAAGCCTCACTATACATGGTCGTTTTTTTGTCAGAAAAAAAAGCCTTACTATACATGGTCGTTTTTTGTCGGAAAAAAAAGCCTTACTATACATGGTCGTTTTTTTGTCAGAAAAAAAAGCCTTACTATACATGGCCGTTTTTTTGTCGGAAAAAAAAGCCTTACTATACATGGTCGTTTTTTTGTCGGAAAAAAAAGCCTTACTATACATGGTCGTTTTTTTTTTCGGAAAAAAAGCCTTACTATACAAGGTCGTTTTTTTGTCGGAAAAAAAAGCCTTACTATACATGGTCGTTTTTTTGTCGGAAAAAAAAGCCTTACTATACATGATCGTTTTTTTGTCGGAAAAAAAAGCCTTACTATACATGGTCGTTTTTTTGTCGGAAAAAAAAGCCTTACTATACATGGTCGTTTTTATGTTGGAAAAAAACCCTTACTATACATGGTCGTTTTTTTTTTCGGAAAAAAAGCCTTACTATACAAGGTCGTTTTTTTGTCGGAAAAAAAAGCCTGACTATACATGGTCATTTTTTTGTCGGAAAAAAAAGCCTTACTATACATGGTCGTTTTTTTGTCGAAAAAAAAAGCCTTACTATACATGGTCGTTTTTATGTCGGAAAAAAAAGCCTTACTATACATGGTCGTTTTTTTGTCGGAAAAAAAAGCCTTACTATACATGGTCGTTTTTTTTTTCGGAAAAAAAGCCTTACTATACAAGGTCGTTTTTTTGTCGGAAAAAAAAGCCTTACTCTACATGGTCGTTTTTATGTCGGGGAAAAAAAAGCCTTACTATACATGGTCGTTTTTTTGTCGGAATAAAAAGCCTTACTATACATGGTCGTTTTTTTGTCGGAAAAAAAAAAAGCCTTACTATACATGGTCATTTTTTTGTCGGAAAAAAAAAGCCTTACTATACATGGTCGTTTTTTTGTCGGAAAAAAAAGCCTTACTCTACATGGTCGTTTTTATGTCGGGAAAAAAAAGCAAAGCCTTACTATACATGGTCGTTTTTTTGTCGGAATAAAAAGCCTTACTATACATGGTCGTTTTTTTGTCGGAAAAAAAAAAAGCCTGACTATACATGGTCATTTTTTTGTCGGAAAAAAAAGCCTTACTATACATGGTCGTTTTTTTTGTCAGAAAAAAAAGCCTTACTATACATGGTCGTTTTTTTGTCGGAAAAAAAAAAAGCCTTACTATACATGGTCGTTTTTTTGTCGAAAAAAAAGCCTTACTATACATGGTCGTTTTTTTGTCAGAAAAAAAAGCCTTACTATACATGGTCGTTTTTTGTCGGAAAAAAAAGCCTTACTATACATGGTCGTTTTTTTGTCAGAAAAAAAAGCCTTACTATACATGGTCGTTTTTTTGTCGGAAAAAAAAGCCTTACTATACATGGTCGTTTTTTTGTCGGAAAAAAAAGCCTTACTATACATGGTCGTTTTTTGTCAGAAAAAAAAGCCTTACTATACATGGTCGTTTTTTGTCGGAAAAAAAAGCCTTACTATACATGGTCGTTTTTTTGTCAGAAAAAAAAGCCTTACTATACATGGTCGTTTTTTTGTCGGAAAAAAAAGCCTTACTATACATGGTCGTTTTTTTGTCGGAAAAAAAAGCCTTACTATACATGGTCGTTTTTTGTCGGAAAAAAAAGCCTTACTATACATGGTCGTTTTTTTGTCAGAAAAAAAAGCCTTACTATACATGGTCGTTTTTTTGTCGGAAAAAAAAGCCTTACTATACATGGTCGTTTTTTGTCGGAAAAAAAAGCCTTACTATACATGGTCGTTTTTTTGTCGGAAAAAAAAGCCTTACTATACATGGTCGTTTTTTTGTCGGAAAAAAAAGCCTTACTATACATGGTCGTTTTTTGTCAGAAAAAAAAGCCTTACTATACATGGTCGTTTTTTGTCGGAAAAAAAAGCCTTACTATACATGGTCGTTTTTTTGTCAGAAAAAAAAGCCTTACTATACATGGTCGTTTTTTTGTCGGAAAAAAAAGCCTTACTATACATGGTCGTTTTTTTGTCGGAAAAAAAAGCCTTACTATACATGGTCGTTTTTTGTCGGAAAAAAAAGCCTTACTATACATGGTCGTTTTTTTGTCAGAAAAAAAAGCCTTACTATACATGGTCGTTTTTTTGTCGGAAAAAAAAGCCTTACTATACATGGTCGTTTTTTGTCGGAAAAAAAAGCCTTACTATACATGGTCGTTTTTTTGTCAGAAAAAAAAGCCTTACTATACATGGTCGTTTTTTTGTCGGAAAAAAAAGCCTTACTATACATGGTCGTTTTTTTGTCGGAAAAAAAAGCCTTACTATACATGGTCGTTTTTATGTTGGAAAAAAAAGCCTTACTATACATGGTCGTTTTTTTGTCGGAAAAAAAAAAGCCTTACTATACATGGTCGTTTTTTTGTCGGAAAAAAAAGCCTTACTATACATGGTCGTTTTTTTGTCGGAAAAAAAAGCCTTACTATACATGGTCGTTTTTTTGTCGGAAAAAAAAGCCTTACTATACAAGGTCGTTTGGTTTGACTCAGCCTGGGATCGAACCCACAACCTCAGTGTCAGAGTGTAGACACTCTACCACTAAACCACGGGGCTGATAGTCTGTTTACTGGAAAGAGGAGCAATGAGTTTAGTAAGTATGACTAGGAATAATAAAAATAAATAAATAAAAATAAAAAAATAAAAAAAAATTTAAAAAAAGCCTTACTATACATGGTCGTTTTTTTGTCGGAAAAAAAAGCCTTACTATACATGGTCGTTTTTTTGTCGGAAAAAAAAGCCTTACTATACATGGTCGTTTTTTGGTCGGAAAAAAAAAAAGCCTTACTATACATGGTCGTTTTTTTGTCGGAAAAAAAAGCCTCACTATACATGGTCGTTTTTTTGTCAGAAAAAAAAGCCTTACTATACATGGTCGTTTTTTGTCGGAAAAAAAAGCCTTACTATACATGGTCGTTTTTTTGTCAGAAAAAAAAGCCTTACTATACATGGCCGTTTTTTTGTCGGAAAAAAAAGCCTTACTATACATGGTCGTTTTTTTGTCGGAAAAAAAAGCCTTACTATACATGGTCGTTTTTTTTTTCGGAAAAAAAGCCTTACTATACAAGGTCGTTTTTTTGTCGGAAAAAAAAGCCTTACTATACATGGTCGTTTTTTTGTCGGAAAAAAAAGCCTTACTATACATGATCGTTTTTTTGTCGGAAAAAAAAGCCTTACTATACATGGTCGTTTTTTTGTCGGAAAAAAAAGCCTTACTATACATGGTCGTTTTTATGTTGGAAAAAAACCCTTACTATACATGGTCGTTTTTTTTTTCGGAAAAAAAGCCTTACTATACAAGGTCGTTTTTTTGTCGGAAAAAAAAGCCTGACTATACATGGTCATTTTTTTGTCGGAAAAAAAAGCCTTACTATACATGGTCGTTTTTTTGTCAGAAAAAAAAGCCTTACTATACATGGTCGTTTTTTTGTCGGAAAAAAAAGCCTTACTATCCATGGTCGTTTTTTTGTCGGAAAAAAAAGCCTTACTATACAAGGTCGTTTGGTTTGACTCAGCCTGGGATCAAACCCACAACCTCAGTGTCAGAGTGTAGACACTCTACCACTAAACCACGGGGGGTGTTAGTCTGTTTACTGGAAAGAGGAGCAATGAGTTTAGTAAGTATGACTAGGAATTTAAAAAAAAAAAAAAAAAAAAAAAAAGCCTTACTATACATGGTCGTTTTTTTGTCAGAAAAAAAAAGCCTTACTATACATGGTCGTTTTTTTGTCGGAAAAAAAAGCCTTACTATACATGGTCGTTTTTTTGTCGGAAAAAAAAGCCTTACTATACATGGTCGTTTTTTTGTCGGAAAAAAAAGCCTTACTATACATGGTCGTTTTTTTGTCGGAAAAAAAAGCCTTACTATACATGGTCGTTTTTTTGTCGGAAAAAAAAAGCCTTACTATACATGGTCGTTTTTATGTCGGAAAAAAAAGCCTTACTATACATGGTCGTTTTTTTGTCGGAAAAAAAAGCCTTACTATACATGGTCGTTTTTTTGTCGGAAAAAAAAGCCTTACGATACATGGTCGCTTTTTTGTCGGAAAAAAAAGCCTTACTATACATGGTCGTTTTTTTTTGTCGGAAATAAAAGCCTTACTCTACATGGTCGTTTTTATGTCGGGGAAAAAAAGCCTTACTATACATGGTCGTTTTTTTGTCGGAATAAAAAGCCTTACTATACATGGTCGTTTTTTTGTCGGAAAAAAAAAGCCTTACTATACATGGTCATTTTTTTGTCGGAAAAAAAAGCCTTACTATACATGGTCGTTTTTTTGTCGGAAAAAAAAGCCTTACTATACATGGTCGTTTTTTTGTCGGAAAAAAAAGCCTTACTATACATGGTCGTTTTTTTGTCGGAAAAAAAAGCCTTACTATACATGGTCGTTTTTTTGTCGGAAAAAAAAGCCTTACTATACATGGTCGTTTCTTTTGTCGGAAAAAAAAGCCTTACTATACATGGTCGTTTTTTTGTCAGAAAAAAAAGCCTTACTATAGATGGTCGTTTTTTTGTCGAAAAAAAAAGCCTTACTATACATGGTCGTTTTTATGTCGGAAAAAAAAGCCTTACTATACATGGTCGTTTTTTTGTCGGAAAAAAAAGCCTTACTATACATGGTCGTTTTTTTTTTCGGAAAAAAAGCCTTACTATACAAGGTCGTTTTTTTGTCGGAAAAAAAAGCCTTACTCTACATGGTCGTTTTTATGTCGGGGAAAAAAAAGCCTTACTATACATGGTCGTTTTTTTGTCGGAATAAAAAGCCTTACTATACATGGTCGTTTTTTTGTCGGAAAAAAAAAAAGCCTTACTATACATGGTCATTTTTTTGTCGGAAAAAAAAGCCTTACTATACATGGTCGTTTTTTTGTCGGAAAAAAAAGCCTTACTCTACATGGTCGTTTTTATGTCGGGAAAAAAAAGCAAAGCCTTACTATACATGGTCGTTTTTTTGTCGGAATAAAAAGCCTTACTATACATGGTCGTTTTTTTGTCGGAAAAAAAAAAAAGCCTGACTATACATGGTCATTTTTTTGTCGGAAAAAAAAGCCTTACTATACATGGTCGTTTTTTTTGTCAGAAAAAAAAGCCTTACTATACATGGTCGTTTTTTTGTCGGAAAAAAAAAAAGCCTTACTATACATGGTCGTTTTTTTGTCGGAAAAAAAAGCCTTACTATACATGGTCGTTTTTTTGTCAGAAAAAAAAGCCTTACTATACATGGTCGTTTTTTGTCGGAAAAAAAAGCCTTACTATACATGGTCGTTTTTTTGTCAGAAAAAAAAGCCTTACTATACATGGTCGTTTTTTTGTCGGAAAAAAAAGCCTTACTATACATGGTCGTTTTTTTGTCGGAAAAAAAAGCCTTACTATACATGGTCGTTTTTTTGTCGGAAAAAAAAAGCCTTACTATACATGGTCGTTTTTTTGTCGGAAAAAAAAAAGCCTTACTATACATGGTCGTTTTTTTGTCGGAAAAAAAAGCCTTACTATACATGGTCGTTTTTTTGTCGGAAAAAAAAAAAGCCTTACTATACATGGTCGTTTTTTTGTCGGAAAAAAAAGCCTTACTATACATGGTCGTTTTTATGTCGGGGAAAAAAAAGCCTTACTATACATGGTCGTTTTTTTGTCGGAATAAAAAGCCTTACTATACATGGTCGTTTTTTTGTCGGAAAAAAAAAAAGCCTTACTATACATGGTCATTTTTTTGTCGGAAAAAAAAGCCTTACTATACATGGTCGTTTTTTTGTCGGAAAAAAAAGCCTTACTCTACATGGTCGTTTTTATGTCGGGAAAAAAAAGCAAAGCCTTACTATACATGGTCGTTTTTTTGTCGGAATAAAAAGCCTTACTATACATGGTCGTTTTTTTGTCGGAAAAAAAAAAAGCCTGACTATACATGGTCATTTTTTTGTCGGAAAAAAAAGCCTTACTATACATGGTCGTTTTTTTTGTCAGAAAAAAAAGCCTTACTATACATGGTCGTTTTTTTGTCGGAAAAAAAAAAAGCCTTACTATACATGGTCGTTTTTTTGTCGGAAAAAAAAGCCTTACTATACATGGTCGTTTTTTTGTCAGAAAAAAAAGCCTTACTATACATGGTCGTTTTTTGTCGGAAAAAAAAGCCTTACTATACATGGTCGTTTTTTTGTCAGAAAAAAAAGCCTTACTATACATGGTCGTTTTTTTGTCGGAAAAAAAAGCCTTACTATACATGGTCGTTTTTTTGTCGGAAAAAAAAGCCTTACTATACATGGTCGTTTTTTTGTCGGAAAAAAAAAGCCTTACTATACATGGTCGTTTTTTTGTCGGAAAAAAAAAAGCCTTACTATACATGGTCGTTTTTTTGTCGGAAAAAAAAGCCTTACTATACATGGTCGTTTTTTTGTCGGAAAAAAAAAAAGCCTTACTATACATGGTCGTTTTTTTGTCGGAAAAAAAAGCCTTACTATACATGGTCGTTTTTTGTCAGAAAAAAAAGCCTTACTATACATGGTCGTTTTTTGTCGGAAAAAAAAGCCTTACTATACATGGTCGTTTTTTTGTCAGAAAAAAAAGCCTGACTATACATGGTCGTTTTTTGTCGGAAAAAAAAGCCTTACTATACATGGTCGTTTTTTTGTCGGAAAAAAAAGCCTTACTATACATGGTCGTTTTTTTGTCGGAAAAAAAAGCCTTACTATACATGGTCGTTTTTATGTTGGAAAAAAAAGCCTTACTATACATGGTCGTTTTTTTGTCGGAAAAAAAAAAGCCTTACTATACATGGTCGTTTTTTTGTCGGAAAAAAAAGCCTTACTATACATGGTCGTTTTTTTGTCGGAAAAAAAAGCCTTACTATACATGGTCGTTTTTTTGTCGGAAAAAAAAGCCTTACTATACAAGGTCGTTTGGTTTGACTCAGCCTGGGATCGAACCCACAACCTCAGTGTCAGAGTGTAGACACTCTACCACTAAACCACGGGGCTGATAGTCTGTTTACTGGAAAGAGGAGCAATGAGTTTAGTAAGTATGACTAGGAATAAAAATAAATAAATAAATAAAAATAAAAAAATAAAAAATAATTTAAAAAAAGCCTTACTATACATGGTCGTTTTTTTGTCGGAAAAAAAAGCCTTACTATACATGGTCGTTTTTTGGTCGGAAAAAAAAAAAGCCTTACTATACATGGTCGTTTTTTTGTCGGAAAAAAAAGCCTCACTATACATGGTCGTTTTTTTGTCAGAAAAAAAAGCCTTACTATACATGGTCGTTTTTTTGTCGGAAAAAAAAGCCTTACTATACATGGTCGCTTTTTTGTCGGAAAAAAAAGCCTTACTATACATGGTCGTTTTTTTTTGTCGGAAATAAAAGCCTTACTCTACATGGTCGTTTTTATGTCGGGGAAAAAAAGCCTTACTATACATGGTCGTTTTTTTGTCGGAATAAAAAGCCTTACTATACATGGTCGTTTTTTTGTCGGAAAAAAAAAGCCTTACTATACATGGTCATTTTTTTGTCGGAAAAAAAAGCCTTACTATACATGGTCGTTTTTTTGTCGGAAAAAAAAGCCTTACTATACATGGTCGTTTTTTTGTCGGAAAAAAAAGCCTTACTATACATGGTCGTTTTTTTGTCGGAAAAAAAAGCCTTACTATACATGGTCGTTTTTTTGTCGGAAAAAAAAGCCTTACTATACATGGTCGTTTCTTTTGTCGGAAAAAAAAGCCTTACTATACATGGTCGTTTTTTTGTCAGAAAAAAAAGCCTTACTATAGATGGTCGTTTTTTTGTCGAAAAAAAAAGCCTTACTATACATGGTCGTTTTTATGTCGGAAAAAAAAGCCTTACTATACATGGTCGTTTTTTTGTCGGAAAAAAAAGCCTTACTATACATGGTCGTTTTTTTTTTCGGAAAAAAAGCCTTACTATACAAGGTCGTTTTTTTGTCGGAAAAAAAAGCCTTACTCTACATGGTCGTTTTTATGTCGGGGAAAAAAAAGCCTTACTATACATGGTCGTTTTTTTGTCGGAATAAAAAGCCTTACTATACATGGTCGTTTTTTTGTCGGAAAAAAAAAAAGCCTTACTATACATGGTCATTTTTTTGTCGGAAAAAAAAGCCTTACTATACATGGTCGTTTTTTTGTCGGAAAAAAAAGCCTTACTCTACATGGTCGTTTTTATGTCGGGAAAAAAAAGCAAAGCCTTACTATACATGGTCGTTTTTTTGTCGGAATAAAAAGCCTTACTATACATGGTCGTTTTTTTGTCGGAAAAAAAAAAAAGCCTGACTATACATGGTCATTTTTTTGTCGGAAAAAAAAGCCTTACTATACATGGTCGTTTTTTTTGTCAGAAAAAAAAGCCTTACTATACATGGTCGTTTTTTTGTCGGAAAAAAAAAAAGCCTTACTATACATGGTCGTTTTTTTGTCGGAAAAAAAAGCCTTACTATACATGGTCGTTTTTTTGTCAGAAAAAAAAGCCTTACTATACATGGTCGTTTTTTGTCGGAAAAAAAAGCCTTACTATACATGGTCGTTTTTTTGTCAGAAAAAAAAGCCTTACTATACATGGTCGTTTTTTTGTCGGAAAAAAAAGCCTTACTATACATGGTCGTTTTTTTGTCGGAAAAAAAAGCCTTACTATACATGGTCGTTTTTTTGTCGGAAAAAAAAAGCCTTACTATACATGGTCGTTTTTTTGTCGGAAAAAAAAAAGCCTTACTATACATGGTCGTTTTTTTGTCGGAAAAAAAAGCCTTACTATACATGGTCGTTTTTTTGTCGGAAAAAAAAAAAGCCTTACTATACATGGTCGTTTTTTTGTCGGAAAAAAAAGCCTTACTATACATGGTCGTTTTTATGTCGGGGAAAAAAAAGCCTTACTATACATGGTCGTTTTTTTGTCGGAATAAAAAGCCTTACTATACATGGTCGTTTTTTTGTCGGAAAAAAAAAAAGCCTTACTATACATGGTCATTTTTTTGTCGGAAAAAAAAGCCTTACTATACATGGTCGTTTTTTTGTCGGAAAAAAAAGCCTTACTCTACATGGTCGTTTTTATGTCGGGAAAAAAAAGCAAAGCCTTACTATACATGGTCGTTTTTTTGTCGGAATAAAAAGCCTTACTATACATGGTCGTTTTTTTGTCGGAAAAAAAAAAAAGCCTGACTATACATGGTCATTTTTTTGTCGGAAAAAAAAGCCTTACTATACATGGTCGTTTTTTTTGTCAGAAAAAAAAGCCTTACTATACATGGTCGTTTTTTTGTCGGAAAAAAAAAAAGCCTTACTATACATGGTCGTTTTTTTGTCGGAAAAAAAAGCCTTACTATACATGGTCGTTTTTTTGTCAGAAAAAAAAGCCTTACTATACATGGTCGTTTTTTGTCGGAAAAAAAAGCCTTACTATACATGGTCGTTTTTTTGTCAGAAAAAAAAGCCTTACTATACATGGTCGTTTTTTTGTCGGAAAAAAAAGCCTTACTATACATGGTCGTTTTTTTGTCGGAAAAAAAAGCCTTACTATACATGGTCGTTTTTTTGTCGGAAAAAAAAAGCCTTACTATACATGGTCGTTTTTTTGTCGGAAAAAAAAAAGCCTTACTATACATGGTCGTTTTTTTGTCGGAAAAAAAAGCCTTACTATACATGGTCGTTTTTTTGTCGGAAAAAAAAAAAGCCTTACTATACATGGTCGTTTTTTTGTCGGAAAAAAAAGCCTTACTATACATGGTCGTTTTTTGTCAGAAAAAAAAGCCTTACTATACATGGTCGTTTTTTGTCGGAAAAAAAAGCCTTACTATACATGGTCGTTTTTTTGTCAGAAAAAAAAGCCTGACTATACATGGTCGTTTTTTGTCGGAAAAAAAAGCCTTACTATACATGGTCGTTTTTTTGTCGGAAAAAAAAGCCTTACTATACATGGTCGTTTTTTTGTCGGAAAAAAAAGCCTTACTATACATGGTCGTTTTTATGTTGGAAAAAAAAGCCTTACTATACATGGTCGTTTTTTTGTCGGAAAAAAAAAAGCCTTACTATACATGGTCGTTTTTTTGTCGGAAAAAAAAGCCTTACTATACATGGTCGTTTTTTTGTCGGAAAAAAAAGCCTTACTATACATGGTCGTTTTTTTGTCGGAAAAAAAAGCCTTACTATACAAGGTCGTTTGGTTTGACTCAGCCTGGGATCGAACCCACAACCTCAGTGTCAGAGTGTAGACACTCTACCACTAAACCACGGGGCTGATAGTCTGTTTACTGGAAAGAGGAGCAATGAGTTTAGTAAGTATGACTAGGAATAAAAATAAATAAATAAATAAAAATAAAAAAATAAAAAATAATTTAAAAAAAGCCTTACTATACATGGTCGTTTTTTTGTCGGAAAAAAAAGCCTTACTATACATGGTCGTTTTTTGGTCGGAAAAAAAAAAAGCCTTACTATACATGGTCGTTTTTTTGTCGGAAAAAAAAGCCTCACTATACATGGTCGTTTTTTTGTCAGAAAAAAAAGCCTTACTATACATGGTCGTTTTTTGTCGGAAAAAAAAGCCTTACTATACATGGTCGTTTTTTTGTCAGAAAAAAAAGCTTTACTATACATGGCCGTTTTTTTGTCGGAAAAAAAAGCCTTACTATACATGGTCGTTTTTTTGTCGGAAAAAAAAGCCTTACTATACATGGTCGTTTTTTTTTTCGGAAAAAAAGCCTTACTATACAAGGTCGTTTTTTTGTCGGAAAAAAAAGCCTTACTATACATGGTCGTTTTTTTGTCGGAAAAAAAAGGCTTACTATACATGGTCGTTTTTTTGTCGGAAAAAAAAAGCCTTACTATACATGGTCGTTTTTTTGTCGGAAAAAAAAAAGCCTTACTATACATGGTCGTTTTTTTGTCGGAAAAAAAAGCCTTACTATACATGGTCGTTTTTTTGTCGGAAAAAAAAAAGCCTTACTATACATGGTCGTTTTTTTGTCGGAAAAAAAAGCCTTACCAAACATGGTCGTTTTTTTGTCGGAAAAAAAAAAAGCCTTACTATACATGGTCGTTTTTTTGTCGGAAAAAAAAGCCTTACTATACATGGTCGTTTTTTTGTCGGAAAAAAAAGCCTTACTATACATGGTCGTTTTTTTGTCGGAAAAAAAAAAGCCTTACTATACATGGTCGTTTTTTTGTCGGAAAAAAAAGCCTTACTATACATGGTCGTTTTTTTGTCAGAAAAAAAAGCCTTACTATACATGGTCGTTTTTTTGTCGGAATAAAAAGCCTTACTATACATGGTCGTTTTTTTGTCGGAAAAAAAAAAAGCCTTACTATACATGGTCATTTTTTTGTCGGAAAAAAAAGCCTTACTATACATGGTCGTTTTTTTGTCGGAAAAAAAAGCCTTACTCTACATGGTCGTTTTTATGTCGGGAAAAAAAAGCAAAGCCTTACTATACATGGTCGTTTTTTTGTCGGAATAAAAAGCCTTACTATACATGGTCGTTTTTTTGTCGGAAAAAAAAAAAAGCCTGACTATACATGGTCATTTTTTTGTCGGAAAAAAAAGCCTTACTATACATGGTCGTTTTTTTTGTCAGAAAAAAAAGCCTTACTATACATGGTCGTTTTTTTGTCGGAAAAAAAAAAAGCCTTACTATACATGGTCGTTTTTTTGTCGGAAAAAAAAGCCTTACTATACATGGTCGTTTTTTTGTCAGAAAAAAAAGCCTTACTATACATGGTCGTTTTTTGTCGGAAAAAAAAGCCTTACTATACATGGTCGTTTTTTTGTCAGAAAAAAAAGCCTTACTATACATGGTCGTTTTTTTGTCGGAAAAAAAAGCCTTACTATACATGGTCGTTTTTTTGTCGGAAAAAAAAGCCTTACTATACATGGTCGTTTTTTTGTCGGAAAAAAAAAGCCTTACTATACATGGTCGTTTTTTTGTCGGAAAAAAAAAAGCCTTACTATACATGGTCGTTTTTTTGTCGGAAAAAAAAGCCTTACTATACATGGTCGTTTTTTTGTCGGAAAAAAAAAAAGCCTTACTATACATGGTCGTTTTTTTGTCGGAAAAAAAAGCCTTACTATACATGGTCGTTTTTTGTCAGAAAAAAAAGCCTTACTATACATGGTCGTTTTTTGTCGGAAAAAAAAGCCTTACTATACATGGTCGTTTTTTTGTCAGAAAAAAAAGCCTGACTATACATGGTCGTTTTTTGTCGGAAAAAAAAGCCTTACTATACATGGTCGTTTTTTTGTCGGAAAAAAAAGCCTTACTATACATGGTCGTTTTTTTGTCGGAAAAAAAAGCCTTACTATACATGGTCGTTTTTATGTTGGAAAAAAAAGCCTTACTATACATGGTCGTTTTTTTGTCGGAAAAAAAAAAGCCTTACTATACATGGTCGTTTTTTTGTCGGAAAAAAAAGCCTTACTATACATGGTCGTTTTTTTGTCGGAAAAAAAAGCCTTACTATACATGGTCGTTTTTTTGTCGGAAAAAAAAGCCTTACTATACAAGGTCGTTTGGTTTGACTCAGCCTGGGATCGAACCCACAACCTCAGTGTCAGAGTGTAGACACTCTACCACTAAACCACGGGGCTGATAGTCTGTTTACTGGAAAGAGGAGCAATGAGTTTAGTAAGTATGACTAGGAATAAAAATAAATAAATAAATAAAAATAAAAAAATAAAAAATAATTTAAAAAAAGCCTTACTATACATGGTCGTTTTTTTGTCGGAAAAAAAAGCCTTACTATACATGGTCGTTTTTTGGTCGGAAAAAAAAAAAGCCTTACTATACATGGTCGTTTTTTTGTCGGAAAAAAAAGCCTCACTATACATGGTCGTTTTTTTGTCAGAAAAAAAAGCCTTACTATACATGGTCGTTTTTTGTCGGAAAAAAAAGCCTTACTATACATGGTCGTTTTTTTGTCAGAAAAAAAAGCTTTACTATACATGGCCGTTTTTTTGTCGGAAAAAAAAGCCTTACTATACATGGTCGTTTTTTTGTCGGAAAAAAAAGCCTTACTATACATGGTCGTTTTTTTTTTCGGAAAAAAAGCCTTACTATACAAGGTCGTTTTTTTGTCGGAAAAAAAAGCCTTACTATACATGGTCGTTTTTTTGTCGGAAAAAAAAGGCTTACTATACATGGTCGTTTTTTTGTCGGAAAAAAAAAGCCTTACTATACATGGTCGTTTTTTTGTCGGAAAAAAAAAAGCCTTACTATACATGGTCGTTTTTTTGTCGGAAAAAAAAGCCTTACTATACATGGTCGTTTTTTTGTCGGAAAAAAAAAAGCCTTACTATACATGGTCGTTTTTTTGTCGGAAAAAAAAGCCTTACCAAACATGGTCGTTTTTTTGTCGGAAAAAAAAAAAGCCTTACTATACATGGTCGTTTTTTTGTCGGAAAAAAAAGCCTTACTATACATGGTCGTTTTTTTGTCGGAAAAAAAAGCCTTACTATACATGGTCGTTTTTTTGTCGGAAAAAAAAAAGCCTTACTATACATGGTCGTTTTTTTGTCGGAAAAAAAAGCCTTACTATACATGGTCGTTTTTTTGTCAGAAAAAAAAGCCTTACTATACATGGTCGTTTTTTTGTCGGAAAAAAAAGCCTTACTATACATGGTCGTTTTTTGTCAGAAAAAAAAGCCTTACTATACATGGTCGTTTTTTGTCGGAAAAAAAAGCCTTACTATACATGGTCGTTTTTTTGTCAGAAAAAAAAGCCTGACTATACATGGTCGTTTTTTGTCGGAAAAAAAAGCCTTACTATACATGGTCGTTTTTTTGTCGGAAAAAAAAGCCTTACTATACATGGTCGTTTTTTTGTCGGAAAAAAAAGCCTTACTATACATGGTCGTTTTTATGTTGGAAAAAAAAGCCTTACTATACATGGTCGTTTTTTTGTCGGAAAAAAAAAAGCCTTACTATACATGGTCGTTTTTTTGTCGGAAAAAAAAGCCTTACTATACATGGTCGTTTTTTTGTCGGAAAAAAAAGCCTTACTATACATGGTCGTTTTTTTGTCGGAAAAAAAAGCCTTACTATACAAGGTCGTTTGGTTTGACTCAGCCTGGGATCGAACCCACAACCTCAGTGTCAGAGTGTAGACACTCTACCACTAAACCACGGGGCTGATAGTCTGTTTACTGGAAAGAGGAGCAATGAGTTTAGTAAGTATGACTAGGAATAAAAATAAATAAATAAAAATAAAAAAATAAAAAAATTTTTAAAAAAAGCCTTACTATACATGGTCGTTTTTTTGTCGGAAAAAAAAGCCTTACTATACATGGTCGTTTTTTGGTCGGAAAAAAAAAAAGCCTTACTATACATGGTCGTTTTTTTGTCGGAAAAAAAAGCCTCACTATACATGGTCGTTTTTTTGTCGGAAAAAAAAAGCCTTACTATACATGGTCGTTTTTTTGTCGGAAAAAAAAAAGCCTTACTATACATGGTCGTTTTTTTGTCGGAAAAAAAAGCCTTACTATACATGGTCGTTTTTTTGTCAGAAAAAAAAGCCTTACTATACATGGTCGTTTTTTTGTCGGAAAAAAAAGCCTTACTATACATGGTCGTTTTTTGTCAGAAAAAAAAGCCTTACTATACATGGTCGTTTTTTGTCGGAAAAAAAAGCCTTACTATACATGGTCGTTTTTTTGTCAGAAAAAAAAGCCTGACTATACATGGTCGTTTTTTGTCGGAAAAAAAAGCCTTACTATACATGGTCGTTTTTTTGTCGGAAAAAAAAGCCTTACTATACATGGTCGTTTTTTTGTCGGAAAAAAAAGCCTTACTATACATGGTCGTTTTTATGTTGGAAAAAAAAGCCTTACTATACATGGTCGTTTTTTTGTCGGAAAAAAAAAAGCCTTACTATACATGGTCGTTTTTTTGTCGGAAAAAAAAGCCTTACTATACATGGTCGTTTTTTTGTCGGAAAAAAAAGCCTTACTATACATGGTCGTTTTTATGTCGGGGAAAAAAAAGCCTTACTATACATGGTCGTTTTTTTGTCGGAATAAAAAGCCTTACTATACATGGTCGTTTTTTTGTCGGAAAAAAAAAAAGCCTTACTATACATGGTCATTTTTTTGTCGGAAAAAAAAGCCTTACTATACATGGTCGTTTTTTTGTCGGAAAAAAAAGCCTTACTCTACATGGTCGTTTTTATGTCGGGAAAAAAAAGCAAAGCCTTACTATACATGGTCGTTTTTTTGTCGGAATAAAAAGCCTTACTATACATGGTCGTTTTTTTGTCGGAAAAAAAAAAAAGCCTGACTATACATGGTCATTTTTTTGTCGGAAAAAAAAGCCTTACTATACATGGTCGTTTTTTTTGTCAGAAAAAAAAGCCTTACTATACATGGTCGTTTTTTTGTCGGAAAAAAAAAAAGCCTTACTATACATGGTCGTTTTTTTGTCGGAAAAAAAAGCCTTACTATACATGGTCGTTTTTTTGTCAGAAAAAAAAGCCTTACTATACATGGTCGTTTTTTGTCTGAAAAAAAAGCCTTACTATACATGGTCGTTTTTTTGTCAGAAAAAAAAGCCTTACTATACATGGTCGTTTTTTTGTCGGAAAAAAAAGCCTTACTATACATGGTCGTTTTTTTGTCGGAAAAAAAAGCCTTACTATACATGGTCGTTTTTTTGTCGGAAAAAAAAAGCCTTACTATACATGGTCGTTTTTTTGTCGGAAAAAAAAAAGCCTTACTATACATGGTCGTTTTTTTGTCGGAAAAAAAAGCCTTACTATACATGGTCGTTTTTTTGTCGGAAAAAAAAAAAGCCTTACTATACATGGTCGTTTTTTTGTCGGAAAAAAAAGCCTTACTATACATGGTCGTTTTTTGTCAGAAAAAAAAGCCTTACTATACATGGTCGTTTTTTGTCGGAAAAAAAAGCCTTACTATACATGGTCGTTTTTTTGTCAGAAAAAAAAGCCTGACTATACATGGTCGTTTTTTGTCGGAAAAAAAAGCCTTACTATACATGGTCGTTTTTTTGTCGGAAAAAAAAGCCTTACTATACATGGTCGTTTTTTTGTCGGAAAAAAAAGCCTTACTATACATGGTCGTTTTTATGTTGGAAAAAAAAGCCTTACTATACATGGTCGTTTTTTTGTCGGAAAAAAAAAAGCCTTACTATACATGGTCGTTTTTTTGTCGGAAAAAAAAGCCTTACTATACATGGTCGTTTTTTTGTCGGAAAAAAAAGCCTTACTATACATGGTCGTTTTTTTGTCGGAAAAAAAAGCCTTACTATACAAGGTCGTTTGGTTTGACTCAGCCTGGGATCGAACCCACAACCTCAGTGTCAGAGTGTAGACACTCTACCACTAAACCACGGGGCTGATAGTCTGTTTACTGGAAAGAGGAGCAATGAGTTTAGTAAGTATGACTAGGAATAAAAATAAATAAATAAAAATAAAAAAATAAAAAAAAATTTAAAAAAAGCCTTACTATACATGGTCGTTTTTTTGTCGGAAAAAAAAGCCTTACTATACATGGTCGTTTTTTGGTCGGAAAAAAAAAAAGCCTTACTATACATGGTCGTTTTTTTGTCGGAAAAAAAAGCCTCACTATACATGGTCGTTTTTTTGTCAGAAAAAAAAGCCTTACTATACATGGTCGTTTTTTGTCGGAAAAAAAAGCCTTACTATACATGGTCGTTTTTTTGTCAGAAAAAAAAGCTTTACTATACATGGCCGTTTTTTTGTCGGAAAAAAAAGCCTTACTATACATGGTCGTTTTTTTGTCGGAAAAAAAAGCCTTACTATACATGGTCGTTTTTTTTTTCGGAAAAAAAGCCTTACTATACAAGGTCGTTTTTTTGTCGGAAAAAAAAGCCTTACTATACATGGTCGTTTTTTTGTCGGAAAAAAAAGGCTTACTATACATGGTCGTTTTTTTGTCGGAAAAAAAAAGCCTTACTATACATGGTCGTTTTTTTGTCGGAAAAAAAAAAGCCTTACTATACATGGTCGTTTTTTTGTCGGAAAAAAAAGCCTTACTATACATGGTCGTTTTTTTGTCGGAAAAAAAAAAGCCTTACTATACATGGTCGTTTTTTTGTCGGAAAAAAAAGCCTTACCAAACATGGTCGTTTTTTTGTCGGAAAAAAAAAAAGCCTTACTATACATGGTCGTTTTTTTGTCGGAAAAAAAAGCCTTACTATACATGGTCGTTTTTTTGTCGGAAAAAAAAGCCTTACTATACATGGTCGTTTTTTTGTCGGAAAAAAAAAAAGCCTTACTATACATGGTCGTTTTTTTGTCGGAAAAAAAAGCCTTACTATACATGGTCGTTTTTTTGTCAGAAAAAAAAGCCTTACTATACATGGTCGTTTTTTGTCGGAAAAAAAAGCCTTACTATACATGGTCGTTTTTTTGTCAGAAAAAAAAGCCTTACTATACATGGTCGTTTTTTTGTCGGAAAAAAAAGCCTTACTATACATGGTCGTTTTTTTGTCGGAAAAAAAAGCCTTACTATACATGGTCGTTTTTTTGTCGGAAAAAAACCCTTACTATACATGGTCGTTTTTTGTCGGAAAAAAAAGCCTTACTATACATGGTCGTTTTTTTGTCGGAAAAAAAAAAGCCTTACTATACATGGTCGTTTTTTTGTCGGAAAAAAAAGCCTTACTATACATGGTCGTTTTTATGTCGGAAAAAAAAGCCTTACTATACATGGTCGTTTTTTTTTTCGGAAAAAAAGCCTTACTATACAAGGTCGTTTTTTTGTCGGAAAAAAAAGCCTTACTATACATGGTCGTTTTTTTTGTCGGAAAAAAAAGCCTTACTCTACATGGTCGTTTTTATGTCGGAAAGAAAAGCCTTACTATACATGGTTGTTTTTTTGTCGGAATAAAAAGCCTTACTATACATGGTCGTTTTTTTTTTTGGAAAAAAAAAAGCCTGACTATACATGGTCATTTTTTTGTCGGAAAAAAAAGCCTTACTATACATGGTCGTTTTTTTGTCGGAAAAAAAAGCCTTACTATACATGGTCGTTTTTTTGTCGGAAAAAAAAGCCTTACTATACATGGTCGTTTTTATGTCGGAAAGAAAAGCCTTACTATACATGGTCGTTTTTTTGTCGGAAAAAAAAGCCTTACTATACATGGTCGTTTTTTTGTCGGAAAAAAAAGCCTTACTATACAAGGTCGTTTGGTTTGACTCAGCCTGGGATCGAACCCACAACCTCAGTGTCAGAGTGTAGACACTCTACCACTAAACCACGGGGCTGATAGTCTGTTTACTGGAAAGAGGAGCAATGAGTTTAGTAAGTATGACTAGGAATAAAAATAAATAAATAAATAAAAATAAAAAAATAAAAAAAAATTTAAAAAAAGCCTTACTATACATGGTCGTTTTTTTGTCGGAAAAAAAAGCCTTACTATACATGGTCGTTTTTTTTTTCGGAAAAAAAGCCTTACTATACAAGGTCGTTTTTTTGTCGGAAAAAAAAGCCTTACTATACATGGTCGTTTTTTTGTCGGAAAAAAAAGCCTTACTATACATGGTCGTTTTTTTGTCGGAAAAAAAAGCCTTACTATACATGGTCGTTTTTTTGTCGGAAAAAAAAGCCTTACTATACATGGTCGGTTTTTTTTTCGGAAAAAAAGCCTTACAATACAAGGTCGTTTTTTTGTCGGAAAAAAAAGCCTGACTATACATGGTCATTTTTTTGTCGGAAAAAAAAGCCTTACTATACATGGTCGTTTTTTTGTCAGAAAAAAAAGCCTTACTATACATGGTCGTTTTTTTGTCGGAAAAAAAAGCCTTACTATACAAGGTCGTTTGGTTTGACTCAGCCTGGGATCGAACCCACAACCTCAGTGTCAGAGTGTAGACACTCTACCACTAAACCACGGGGCTGATAGTCTGTTTACTGGAAAGAGGAGCAATGAGTTTAGTAAGTATGACTAGGAATAAAAATAAATAAATAAAAATAAAAAAATAAAAAATAATTTAAAAAAAGCCTTACTATACATGGTCGTTTTTTTGTCGGAAAAAAAAGCCTTACTATACATGGTCGTTTTTTTTTTCGGAAAAAAAGCCTTACTATACAAGGTCGTTTTTTTGTCGGAAAAAAAAGCCTTACTATACATGGTCGTTTTTTTGTCGGAAAAAAAAGCCTTACTATACATGGTCGTTTTTTTGTCGGAAAAAAAAGCCTTACTATACATGGTCGTTTTTTTGTCGGAAAAAAAAGCCTTACTATACATGGTCGGTTTTTTTTTCGGAAAAAAAGCCTTACAATACAAGGTCGTTTTTTTGTCGGAAAAAAAAGCCTTACTATACATGGTCGTTTTTTTTGTCGGAAAAAAAAGCCTTACTCTACATGGTCGTTTTTATGTCGGAAAGAAAAGCCTTACTATACATGGTTGTTTTTTTGTCGGAATAAAAAGCCTTACTATACATGGTCGTTTTTATGTCGGGGAAAAAAAAGCCTTACTATACATGGTCGTTTTTTTGTCGGAATAAAAAGCCTTACTATACATGGTCGTTTTTTTGTCGGAAAAAAAAAAGCCTTACTATACATGGTCGTTTTTTTGTCGGAAAAAAAAGCCTTACTATACATGGTCGTTTTTTTGTCGGAAAAAAAAGCCTTACTATACATGGTCGTTTTTTTTTTCGGAAAAAAAGCCTTACTATACAAGGTCGTTTTTTTGTCGGAATAAAAAGCCTTACTATACATGGTCGTTTTTTTGTCGGAAAAAAAAAAGCCTTACTATACAAGGTCGTTTTTTTGTCGGAAAAAAAAGCCTTACTATACATGGTCGTTTTTTTTGTCGGAAAAAAAAGCCTTACTCTACATGGTCGTTTTTATGTCGGAAAGAAAAGCCTTACTATACATGGTTGTTTTTTTGTCGGAATAAAAAGCCTTACTATACATGGTCGTTTTTTTTTTTGGAAAAAAAAAAGCCTGACTATACATGGTCATTTTTTTGTCGGAAAAAAAAGCCTTACTATACATGGTCGTTTTTTTGTCAGAAAAAAAAGCCTTACTATACATGGTCGTTTTTTTGTCGGAAAAAAAAGCCTTACTATACATGGTCGTTTTTTTGTCGGAAAAAAAAACCTTACTATACATGGTCGTTTTTTGGTCGGAAAAAAAAAAAGCCTTACTATACATGGTCGTTTTTTTGTCGGAAAAAAAAGCCTCACTATACATGGTCGTTTTTTTGTCAGAAAAAAAAGCCTTACTATACATGGTCGTTTTTTGTCGGAAAAAAAAGCCTTACTATACATGGTCGTTTTTTTGTCAGAAAAAAAAGCCTTACTATACATGGCCGTTTTTTTGTCGGAAAAAAAAGCCTTACTATACATGGTCGTTTTTTTGTCGGAAAAAAAAGCCTTACTATACATGGTCGTTTTTTTTTTCGGAAAAAAAGCCTTACTATACAAGGTCGTTTTTTTGTCGGAAAAAAAAGCCTTACTATACATGGTCGTTTTTTTGTCGGAAAAAAAAGGCTTACTATACATGGTCGTTTTTTTGTCGGAAAAAAAAAGCCTTACTATACATGGTCGTTTTTTTGTCGGAAAAAAAAAAGCCTTACTATACATGGTCGTTTTTTTGTCGGAAAAAAAAGCCTTACTATACATGGTCGTTTTTTTGTCGGAAAAAAAAAAGCCTTACTATACATGGTCGTTTTTTTGTCGGAAAAAAAAGCCTTACTATACATGGTCGTTTTTTTGTCGGAAAAAAAAAAAGCCTTACTATACATGGTCGTTTTTTTGTCGGAAAAAAAAGCCTTACTATACATGGTCGTTTTTTTGTCGGAAAAAAAAAAGCCTTACTATACATGGTCGTTTTTTTGTCGGAAAAAAAAGCCTTACTATACATGGTCGTTTTTTTGTCAGAAAAAAAAGCCTTACTATACATGGTCGTTTTTTGTCGGAAAAAAAAGCCTTACTATACATGGTCGTTTTTTTGTCAGAAAAAAAAGCCTTACTATACATGGTCGTTTTTTTGTCGGAAAAAAAAGCCTTACTATACATGGTCGTTTTTTTGTCGGAAAAAAAAGCCTTACTATACATGGTCGTTTTTTTGTCGGAAAAAAACCCTTACTATACATGGTCGTTTTTTGTCGGAAAAAAAAGCCTTACTATACATGGTCGTTTTTTTGTCGGAAAAAAAAAAGCCTTACTATACATGGTCGTTTTTTTGTCGGAAAAAAAAAAGCCTTACTATACATGGTCGTTTTTTTGTCGGAAAAAAAAGCCTTACTATACATGGTCGTTTTTTTGTCAGAAAAAAAAGCCTTACTATACATGGTCGTTTTTTGTCGGAAAAAAAAGCCTTACTATACATGGTCGTTTTTTTGTCAGAAAAAAAAGCCTTACTATACATGGTCGTTTTTTTGTCGGAAAAAAAAGCCTTACTATACATGGTCGTTTTTTTGTCGGAAAAAAAAGCCTTACTATACATGGTCGTTTTTTTGTCGGAAAAAAACCCTTACTATACATGGTCGTTTTTTGTCGGAAAAAAAAGCCTTACTATACATGGTCGTTTTTTTGTCGGAAAAAAAAAAGCCTTACTATACATGGTCGTTTTTTTGTCGGAAAAAAAAGCCTTACTATACATGGTCGTTTTTATGTCGGAAAAAAAAGCCTTACTATACATGGTCGTTTTTTTTTTCGGAAAAAAAGCCTTACTATACAAGGTCGTTTTTTTGTCGGAAAAAAAAGCCTTACTATACATGGTCGTTTTTTTTGTCGGAAAAAAAAGCCTTACTCTACATGGTCGTTTTTATGTCGGAAAGAAAAGCCTTACTATACATGGTTGTTTTTTTGTCGGAATAAAAAGCCTTACTATACATGGTCGTTTTTTTTTTTGGAAAAAAAAAAGCCTGACTATACATGGTCATTTTTTTTGTCGGAAAAAAAAGCCTTACTATACATGGTCGTTTTTTTGTCGGAAAAAAAAAGCCTTACTATACATGGTCGTTTTTTTGTCGGAAAAAAAAGCCTTACTATACATGGTCGTTTTTATGTCGGAAAGAAAAGCCTTACTATACATGGTCGTTTTTTTGTCGGAAAAAAAAGCCTTACTATACATGGTCGTTTTTTTGTCGGAAAAAAAAGCCTTACTATACAAGGTCGTTTGGTTTGACTCAGCCTGGGATCGAACCCACAACCTCAGTGTCAGAGTGTAGACACTCTACCACTAAACCACGGGGCTGATAGTCTGTTTACTGGAAAGAGGAGCAATGAGTTTAGTAAGTATGACTAGGAATAAAAATAAATAAATAAAAATAAAAAAATAAAAAATTTTTAAAAAAAAGCCTTACTATACATGGTCGTTTTTTTGTCGGAAAAAAAAGCCTTACTATACATGGTCGTTTTTTTTTTCGGAAAAAAAGCCTTACTATACAAGGTCGTTTTTTTGTCGGAAAAAAAAGCCTTACTATACATGGTCGTTTTTTTGTCGGAAAAAAAAGCCTTACTATACATGGTCGTTTTTTTGTCGGAAAAAAAAGCCTTACTATACATGGTCGTTTTTTTGTCGGAAAAAAAAGCCTTACTATACATGGTCGTTTTTTTTTTCGGAAAAAAAGCCTTACTATACAAGGTCGTTTTTTTGTCGGAAAAAAAAGCCTTACTATACATGGTCGTTTTTATGTCGGAAAGAAAAGCCTTACTATACATGGTTGTTTTTTTGTCGGAATAAAAAGCCTTACTATACATGGTCGTTTTTATGTCGGGGAAAAAAAAGCCTTACTATACATGGTCGTTTTTTTGTCGGAATAAAAAGCCTTACTATACATGGTCGTTTTTTTGTCGGAAAAAAAAAAGCCTTACTATACATGGTCGTTTTTTTGTCGGAAAAAAAAGCCTTACTATACATGGTCGTTTTTTTGTCGGAAAAAAAAGCCTTACTATACATGGTCGTTTTTTTTTTCGGAAAAAAAGCCTTACTATACAAGGTCGTTTTTTTGTCGGAAAAAAAAGCCTTACTATACATGGTCGTTTTTTTTGTCGGAAAAAAAAGCCTTACTCTACATGGTCGTTTTTATGTCAGAAAGAAAAGCCTTACTATACATGGTTGTTTTTTTGTCGGAATAAAAAGCCTTACTATACATGGTCGTTTTTTTTTTTTGGAAAAAAAAAAGCCTGACTATACATGGTCATTTTTTTGTCGGAAAAAAAAGCCTTACTATACATGGTCGTTTTTTTGTCAGAAAAAAAAGCCTTACTATACATGGTCGTTTTTTGTCGGAAAAAAAAGCCTTACTATACGAGGTCGTTTGGTTTGACTCAGCCTGGGATCGAACCCACAACCTCAGTGTCAGAGTGTAGACACTCTACCACTAAACCACGGGGGGTGTTTGTCTGTTTACTGGAAAGAGGAGCAATGAGTTTAGTAAGTATGACTAGGAATTTAAAAAAAAAAAAAAAAAAAAAAAAAAAAAAAAAAAAAAAAAAAGCCTTACTATACATGGTCGTTTTTTTGTCAGAAAAAAAAAGCCTTACTATACATGGTCGTTTTTTTGTCGGAAAAAAAAGCCTTACTATACATGGTCGTTTTTTTGTCGGAAAAAAAAGCCTTACTATACAAGGTCGTTTGGTTTGACTCAGCCTGGGATCGAACCCACAACCTCAGTGTCAGAGTGTAGACACTCTACCACTAAACCACGGGGCTGATGGTCTGTTTACTGGAAAGAGGAGCAATGAGTTTAGTAAGTATGACTAGGAATTTAAAAAAAATAAATAAATAAAAATAAAAAAATAAAAAAAAAATTAAAAAAAGCCTTACTATACATGGTCGTTTTTTTGTCGGAAAAAAAAGCCTTACTATACATGGTCGTTTTTTTGTCGGAAAAAAAAGCCTTACTATACATGGTCGTTTTTTGGTCGGAAAAAAAAAAAGCCTTACTATACATGGTCGTTTTTTTGTCGGAAAAAAAAGCCTTACTATACATGGTCGTTTTTTTGTCAGAAAAAAAAGCCTTACTATACATGGTCGTTTTTTGTCGGAAAAAAAAGCCTTACTATACATGGTCGTTTTTTTGTCGGAAAAAAAAGCCTTACTATACATGGTCGTTTTTTTGTCGGAAAAAAAAGCCTTACTATACATGGTCGTTTTTATGTTGGAAAAAAAAGCCTTACTATACATGGTCGTTTTTTTTTCGGAAAAAAAGCCTTACTATACAAGGTCGTTTTTTTGTCGGAAAAAAAAGCCTTACTATACATGGTCGTTTTTTTGTCGGAAAAAAAAGCCTTACTCTACATGGTCGTTTTTATGTCGGAAAGAAAAGCCTTACTATACATGGTTGTTTTTTTGTCGGAATAAAAAGCCTTACTATACATGGTCGTTTTTTTTTCGGAAAAAAAAAAAGCCTGACTATACATGGTCATTTTTTTGTCGGAAAAAAAAGCCTTACTACACATGGTCGTTTTTTTGTCAGAAAAAAAAGCCTTACTATACATGGTCGTTTTTTGTCGAAAAAAAAAGCCTTACTATACATGGTCGTTTTTTTGTCGGAAAAAAAAGCCTTACTATACAAGGTCGTTTGGTTTGACTCAGCCTGGGATCGAACCCACAACCTCAGTGTCAGAGTGTAGACACTCTACCACTAAACCACGGGGGGTGTTAGTCTGTTTACTGGAAAGAGGAGCAATGAGTTTAGTAAGTATGACTAGGTATTTAAAAAAAAAAAAAAAAAAAAAAGCCTTACTATACATGGTCGTTTTTTTGTCAGAAAAAAAAAGCCTTACTATACATGGTCGTTTTTTTGTCGGAAAAAAAAGCCTTACTATACATGGTCGTTTTTTTGTCGGAAAAAAAAGCCTTACTATACATGGTCGTTTTTTTTGTCGGAAAAAAAAGCCTTACTATACATGGTCGTTTTTTTGTCGGAAAAAAAAGCCTTACTATACATGGTCGTTTTTTTGTCGGAAAAAAAAAGCCTTACTATACATGGTCGTTTTTATGTCGGAAAAAAAAAAGCCTTACTATACATGGTCGTTTTTTTGTCGGAAAAAAAGCCTTACTATACATGGTCGTTTTTTTGTCGGAAAAAAAAGCCTTACTATACATGGTCGGTTTTTTTTGTCGGAAATAAAAGCCTTACTCTACATGGTCGTTTTTATGTCGGGGAAAAAAAAGCCTTACTATACATGGCCGTTTTTTTGTCGGAATAAAAAGCCTTACTATACATGGTCGTTTTTTTGTCGGAAAAAAAAAGCCTTACTATACATGGTCATTTTTTTGTCGGAAAAAAAAAGCCTTACTATACATGGTCGTTTTTTTGTCGGAAAAAAAAGCCTTACTATACATGGTCGTTTTTTTGTCGGAAAAAAAAGCCTTACTATACATGGTCGTTTTTTTGTCGGAAAAAAAAGCCTTACTATACATGGTCGTTTTTTTGTCGGAAAAAAAAGCCTTACTCTACATGGTCGTTTTTATGTCGGGGAAAAAAAAGCCTTACTATACATGGTCGTTTTTTTGTCGGAATAAAAAGCCTTACTATACATGGTCGTTTTTTTGTCGGAAAAAAAAAAAGCCTGACTATACATGGTCATTTTTTTGTCGGAAAAAAAAAGCCTTACTATACATGGTCGTTTTTTTGTCAGAAAAAAAAGCCTTACTATACATGGTCGTATTTTTGTCGGAAAAAAAAGCCTTACTATACATGGTCGTTTTTTTTGTCGGAAAAAAAAGCCTTACTATACATGGTCGTTTTTTTTTTCGGAAAAAAAGCCTTACTATACAAGGTCGTTTTTTTGTCGGAAAAAAAAGCCTTACTATACATGGTCGTTTTTTTGTCGGAAAAAAAAGCCTTACTATACATGGTCGTTTTTTTGTCGGAAAAAAAAGCCTTACTATACATGGTCGTTTTTTTGTCGGAAAAAAAAAGCCTTACTATACATGGTCGTTTTTTTGTCGGAAAAAAAAAAGCCTTACTATACATGGTCGTTTTTTTGTCGGAAAAAAAAGCCTTACTATACATGGTCGTTTTTTTGTCGGAAAAAAAAAAAGCCTTACTATACATGGTCGTTTTTTTGTCGGAAAAAAAAGCCTTACTATACATGGTCGTTTTTTTGTCAGAAAAAAAAGCCTTACTATACATGGTCGTTTTTTGTCGGAAAAAAAAGCCTTACTATACATGGTCGTTTTTTTGTCAGAAAAAAAAGCCTTACTATACATGGTCGTTTTTTTGTCGGAAAAAAAACCTTACTATACATGGTCGTTTTTTTTGTCTGAAAAAAAAGCCTTACTTTTCATGGTCGTTTTTTTGTCGGAAAAAAACCCTTACTATACATGGTCGTTTTTTGTCGGAAAAAAAAGCCTTACAATACATGGTCGTTTTTTTGTCGGAAAAAAAAGCCTTACTATACATGGTCGTTTTTTTGTCGGAAAAAAAAGCCTTACTATACATGGTCGTTTTTATGTTGGAAAAAAAAGCCTTACTATACATGGTCGTTTTTTTTTTCGGAAAAAAAGCCTTACTATACAAGGTCGTTTTTTTGTCGGAAAAAAAAGCCTTACTATACATGGTCGTTTTTTTGTCGGAAAAAAAAGCCTTACTCTACATGGTCGTTTTTTTTTTCGGAAAAAAAAAAGCCTGACTATACATGGTCATTTTTTTGTCGGAAAAAAAAGCCTTACTATACATGGTCGTTTTTTTGTCAGAAAAAAAAGCCTTACTATACATGGTCGTTTTTTGTCGGAAAAAAAAGCCTTACTATACATGGTCTTTTTTTTGTCGGAAAAAAAAGCCTTACTATACATGGTCGTTTTTTTGTCAGAAAAAAAAGCCTTACTATACATGGTCGTTTTTTGTCGGAAAAAAAAGCCTTACTATACAAGGTCGTTTGGTTTGACTCAGCCTGGGATCGAACCCACAACCTCAGTGTCAGAGTGTAGACACTCTACCACTAAACCACGGGGGGTGTTAGTCTGTTTACTGGAAAGAGGAGCAATGAGTTTAGTAAGTATGACTAGGAATTTTAAAAAAAAAAAAAAAAAAAAAAAAAAAAAAAGCCTTACTATACATGGTCGTTTTTTTGTCGGAAAAAAAAGCCTTACTATACATGGTCGTTTTTTTGTCAGAAAAAAAAGCCTTACTATACATGGTCGTTTTTTGTCGGAAAAAAAAGCCTTACTATACATGGTCGTTTTTTTGTCAGAAAAAAAAGCCTTACTATACATGGTCGTTTTTTTGTCGGAAAAAAAACCTTACTATACATGGTCGTTTTTTTTGTCTGAAAAAAAAGCCTTACTATACATGGTCGTTTTTTTGTCGGAAAAAAACCCTTACTATACATGGTCGTTTTTTGTCGGAAAAAAAAGCCTTACAATACATGGTCGTTTTTTTGTCGGAAAAAAAAGCCTTACTATACATGGTCGTTTTTTTGTCGGAAAAAAAAGCCTTACTATACATGGTCGTTTTTATGTTGGAAAAAAAAGCCTTACTATACATGGTCGTTTTTTTTTTCGGAAAAAAAGCCTTACTATACAAGGTCGTTTTTTTGTCGGAAAAAAAAGCCTTACTATACATGGTCGTTTTTTTGTCGGAAAAAAAAGCCTTACTCTACATGGTCGTTTTTTTTTTCGGAAAAAAAAAAGCCTGACTATACATGGTCATTTTTTTGTCGGAAAAAAAAGCCTTACTATACATGGTCGTTTTTTTGTCAGAAAAAAAAGCCTTACTATACATGGTCGTTTTTTGTCGGAAAAAAAAGCCTTACTATACATGGTCGTTTTTTTGTCGGAAAAAAAAGCCTTACTATACAAGGTCGTTTGGTTTGACTCAGCCTGGGATCGAACCCACAACCTCAGTGTCAGAGTGTAGACACTCTACCACTAAACCACGGGGGGTGTTAGTCTGTTTACTGGAAAGAGGAGCAATGAGTTTAGTAAGTATGACTAGGAATTTTAAAAAAAAAAAAAAAAAAAAAAAAAAAAAAAAGCCTTACTATACATGGTCGTTTTTTTGTCAGAAAAAAAAAAGCCTTACTATACATGGTCGTTTTTTTTGTCGGAAAAAAAAGCCTTACTATACATGGTCGTTTTTATGTCGGAAAAAAAAAAAGCCTTACTATACATGGTCGTTTTTTTGTCGGAAAAAAAGCCTTACTATACATGGTCGTTTTTTTGTCGGAAAAAAAAGCCTTACTATACATGGTCGTTTTTTTTTGTCGGAAATAAAAGCCTTACTCTACATGGTCGTTTTTATGTCGGGGAAAAAAAAGCCTTACTATACATGGTCGTTTTTTTTGTCGGAATAAAAAGCCTTACTATACATGGTCGTTTTTTTGTCGGAAAAAAAAAAAGCCTTACTATACATGGTCATTTTTTTGTCGGAAAAAAAAAAGCCTTACTATACATGGTCGTTTTTTTGTCGGAAAAAAAAGCCTTACTATACATGGTCGTTTTTTTGTCGGAAAAAAAAGCCTTACTATACATGGTCGTTTTTTTGTCGGAAAAAAAAGCCTTACTATACATGGTCGTTTTTTTGTCGGAAAAAAAAGCCTTACTCTACATGGTCGTTTTTATGTCGGGAAAAAAAAGCCTTACTATACATGGTCGTTTTTTTGTCGGAATAAAAAGCCTTACTATACATGGTCGTTTTTTTGTCGGAAAAAAAAAAAGCCTGACTATACATGGTCATTTTTTTGTCGGAAAAAAAAGCCTTACTATACATGGTCGTTTTTTTGTCAGAAAAAAAAGCCTTACTATACATGGTCGTTTTTTTGTCGGAAAAAAAAAAAGCCTTACTATACATGGTCGTTTTTTTGTCGGAAAAAAAAGCCTTACTATACATGGTCGTTTTTTTGTCAGAAAAAAAAGCCTTACTATACATGGTCGTTTTTTGTCGGAAAAAAAAGCCTTACTATACATGGTCGTTTTTTTGTCAGAAAAAAAAGCCTTACTATACATGGTCGTTTTTTTGTTGGAAAAAAAAGCCTTACTATACATGGTCGTTTTTTTGTCGGAAAAAAAAGCCTTACTATACATGGTCGTTTTTTTGTCGGAAAAAAAAAGCCTTACTATACATGGTCGTTTTTTTTGTCGGAAAAAAAAAAGCCTTACTATACATGGTCGTTTTTTTGTCGGAAAAAAAAGCCTTACTATACATGGTCGTTTTTTTGTCGGAAAAAAAAAAAGCCTTACTATACATGGTCGTTTTTTTGTCGGAAAAAAAAGCCTTACTATACATGGTCGTTTTTTGTCAGAAAAAAAAGCCTTACTATACATGGTCGTTTTTTGTCGGAAAAAAAAGCCTTACCATATATACATGGTCGTTTTTTTGTCAGAAAAAAAAGCCTGACTATACATGGTCGTTTTTTTGTCGGAAAAAAAAGCCTTACTATACATGGTCGTTTTTATGTTGGAAAAAAAAGCCTTACTATACATGGTCGTTTTTTTTTTCGGAAAAAAAGCCTTACTATACAAGGTCGTTTTTTTGTCGGAAAAAAAAGCCTTACTATACATGGTCGTTTTTTTGTCGGAAAAAAAAGCCTTACTCTACATGGTCGTTTTTTTTTTCGGAAAAAAAAAAGCCTGACTATACATGGTCATTTTTTTGTCGGAAAAAAAAGCCTTACTATACATGGTCGTTTTTTTGTCAGAAAAAAAAGCCTTACTATACATGGTCGTTTTTTGTCGGAAAAAAAAGCCTTACTATACATGGTCGTTTTTTTGTCGGAAAAAAAAGCCTTACTATACAAGGTCGTTTGGTTTGACTCAGCCTGGGATCGAACCCACAACCTCAGTGTCAGAGTGTAGACACTCTACCACTAAACCACGGGGGGTGTTAGTCTGTTTACTGGAAAGAGGAGCAATGAGTTTAGTAAGTATGACTAGGAATTTTAAAAAAAAAAAAAAAAAAAAAAAAAAAAAAAAAGCCTTACTATACATGGTCGTTTTTTTGTCAGAAAAAAAAAAGCCTTACTATACATGGTCGTTTTTTTTGTCGGAAAAAAAAGCCTTACTATACATGGTCGTTTTTATGTCGGAAAAAAAAAAAGCCTTACTATACATGGTCGTTTTTTTGTCGGAAAAAAAGCCTTACTATACATGGTCGTTTTTTTGTCGGAAAAAAAAGCCTTACTATACATGGTCGTTTTTTTTTGTCGGAAATAAAAGCCTTACTCTACATGGTCGTTTTTATGTCGGGGAAAAAAAAGCCTTACTATACATGGTCGTTTTTTTTGTCGGAATAAAAAGCCTTACTATACATGGTCGTTTTTTTGTCGGAAAAAAAAAAAGCCTTACTATACATGGTCATTTTTTTGTCGGAAAAAAAAAAGCCTTACTATACATGGTCGTTTTTTTGTCGGAAAAAAAAGCCTTACTATACATGGTCGTTTTTTTGTCGGAAAAAAAAGCCTTACTATACATGGTCGTTTTTTTGTCGGAAAAAAAAGCCTTACTATACATGGTCGTTTTTTTGTCGGAAAAAAAAGCCTTACTCTACATGGTCGTTTTTATGTCGGGAAAAAAAAGCCTTACTATACATGGTCGTTTTTTTGTCGGAATAAAAAGCCTTACTATACATGGTCGTTTTTTTGTCGGAAAAAAAAAAAGCCTGACTATACATGGTCATTTTTTTGTCGGAAAAAAAAGCCTTACTATACATGGTCGTTTTTTTGTCAGAAAAAAAAGCCTTACTATACATGGTCGTTTTTTTGTCGGAAAAAAAAAAAGCCTTACTATACATGGTCGTTTTTTTGTCGGAAAAAAAAGCCTTACTATACATGGTCGTTTTTTTGTCAGAAAAAAAAGCCTTACTATACATGGTCGTTTTTTGTCGGAAAAAAAAGCCTTACTATACATGGTCGTTTTTTTGTCAGAAAAAAAAGCCTTACTATACATGGTCGTTTTTTTGTTGGAAAAAAAAGCCTTACTATACATGGTCGTTTTTTTGTCGGAAAAAAAAGCCTTACTATACATGGTCGTTTTTTTGTCGGAAAAAAAAAGCCTTACTATACATGGTCGTTTTTTTTGTCGGAAAAAAAAAAGCCTTACTATACATGGTCGTTTTTTTGTCGGAAAAAAAAGCCTTACTATACATGGTCGTTTTTTTGTCGGAAAAAAAAAAAGCCTTACTATACATGGTCGTTTTTTTGTCGGAAAAAAAAGCCTTACCATATATACATGGTCGTTTTTTTGTCAGAAAAAAAAGCCTGACTATACATGGTCGTTTTTTTGTCGGAAAAAAAAGCCTTACTATACATGGTCGTTTTTTTGTCGGAAAAAAAAGCCTTACTATACATGGTCGTTTTTTTGTCGGAAAAAAACCCTTACTATACATGGTCGTTTTTTGTCGGAAAAAAAAGCCTTACTATACATGGTCGTTTTTTTGTCGGAAAAAAAAGCCTTACTATACATGGTCGTTTTTTTGTCGGAAAAAAACCCTTACTATACATGGTCGTTTTTTGTCGGAAAAAAAAGCCTTACTATACATGGTCGTTTTTTTGTCGGAAAAAAAAGCCTTACTATACATGGTCGTTTTTTTGTCGGAAAAAAAAGCCTTACTATACATGGTCGTTTTTATGTTGGAAAAAAAAGCCTTACTATACATGGTCGTTTTTTTTTTCGGAAAAAAAGCCTTACTATACAAGGTCGTTTTTTTGTCGGAAAAAAAAGCCTGACTATAGATGGTCATTTTTTTGTCGGAAAAAAAAGCCTTACTATACATGGTCGTTTTTTTGTCAGAAAAAAAAGCCTTACTATACATGGTCGTTTTTTTGTCGGAAAAAAAAGCCTTACTATCCATGGTCGTTTTTTTGTCGGAAAAAAAAGCCTTACTATACAAGGTCGTTTGGTTTGACTCAGCCTGGGATCAAACCCACAACCTCAGTGTCAGAGTGTAGACACTCTACCACTAAACCACGGGGGGTGTTAGTCTGTTTACTGGAAAGAGGAGCAATGAGTTTAGTAAGTATGACTAGGAATTAAAAAAAAAAAAAAAAAAAAAAAAAAAAAAAAAAAAAAAAAGCCTTACTATACATGGTCGTTTTTTTGTCAGAAAAAAAAAGCCTTACTATACATGGTCGTTTTTTTGTCGGAAAAAAAAGCCTTACTATACATGGTCGTTTTTTTGTCGGAAAAAAAAGCCTTACTATACATGGTCGTTTTTTTGTCGGAAAGAAAAGCCTTACTATACATGGTCGTTTTTTTTGTCGGAAAAAAAAGCCTTACTATACATGGTCGTTTTTTTGTCGGAATAAAAAAGCCTTACTATACATGGTCGTTTTTATGTCGGAAAAAAAAAAGCCTTACTATACATGGTCGTTTTTTTGTCGGAAAAAAAGCCTTACTATACATGGTCGTTTTTTTGTCGGAAAAAAAAGCCTTACTATACATGGTCGGGTTTTTTTGTCGGAAATAAAAGCCTTACTCTACATGGTCGTTTTTATGTCGGGAAAAAAAAAGCCTTACTATACATGGTCGTTTTTTTGTCGGAATAAAAAGCCTTACTATACATGGTCGTTTTTTTGTCGGAAAAAAAAAAGCCTTACTATACATGGTCATTTTTTTGTCGGAAAAAAAAAGCCTTACTATACATGGTCGTTTTTTTGTCGGAAAAAAAAGCCTTACTATACATGGTCGTTTTTTTGTCGGAAAAAAAAGCCTTACTATACATGGTCGTTTTTTTGTCGGAAAAAAAAGCCTTACTATACATGGTCGTTTTTTTGTCGGAAAAAAAAGCCTTACTCTACATGGTCGTTTTTTTGTCGGAAAAAAAAGCCTTACTCTACATGGTCGTTTTTATGTCGGAAAGAAAAGCCTTACTATACATGGTTGTTTTTTTGTCGGAATAAAAAGCCTTACTATACATGGTCGTTTTTTTTTTCGGAAAAAAAAAAAGCCTGACTATACATGGTCATTTTTTTGTCGGAAAAAAAAGCCTTACTATACATGGTCGTTTTTTTGTCAGAAAAAAAAGCCTTACTATACATGGTCGTTTTTTGTCGGAAAAAAAAGCCTTACTATACATGGTCGTTTTTTTGTCGGAAAAAAAAGCCTTACTATACAAGGTCGTTTGGTTTGACTCAGCCTGGGATCGAACCCACAACCTCAGTGTCAGAGTGTAGACACTCTACCACTAAACCACGGGGGGTGTTAGTCTGTTTACTGGAAAGAGGAGCAATGAGTTTAGTAAGTATGACTAGGAATTTAAAAAAAAAAAAAAAAAAAAAAAAAAAAAAAAGCCTTACTATACATGGTCGTTTTTTTGTCAGAAAAAAAAAGCCTTACTATACATGGTCGTTTTTTTGTCGGAAAAAAAAGCCTTACTATACATGGTCGTTTTTTTGTCGGAAAAAAAAGCCTTACTATACATGGTCGTTTTTTTGTCGGAAAAAAAAGCCTTACTATACATGGTCGTTTTTTTTGTCGGAAAAAAAAGCCTTACTATACATGGTCGTTTTTTTGTCGGAAAAAAAAGCCTTACTATACATGGTCGTTTTTTTTGTCGGAAAAAAAAGCCTTACTATACATGGTCGTTTTTTTTTTCGGAAAAAAAGCCTTACTATACAAGGTCGTTTTTTTGTCGGAAAAAAAAGCCTTAATATACATGGTCGTTTTTTTGTCGGAAAAAAAAGCCTCACTATACATGGTCGTTTTTTTGTCGGAAAAAAAAGCCTTACTATACATGGTCGTTTTTTTTTTCGGAAAAAAAGCCTTACTATACAAGGTCGTTTTTTTGTCGGAAAAAAAAGCCTTACTATACATGGTCGTTTTTTTGTCGGAAAAAAAAGGCTTACTATACATGGTCGTTTTTTTGTCGGAAAAAAAAAGCCTTACTATACATGGTCGTTTTTTTGTCGGAAAAAAAAAAGCCTTACTATACATGGTCGTTTTTTTGTCGGAAAAAAAACCCTTACTATACATGGTCGTTTTTTGTCGGAAAAAAAAGCCTTACTATACATTGTCGTTTTTTTGTCGGAAAAAAAAGCCTGACTATACATGGTCGTTTTTTTGTCGGAAAAAAAAGCCTTACTATACATGGTCGTTTTTATGTTGGAAAAAAAAGCCTTACTATACATGGTCGTTTTTTTTTTCGGAAAAAAAGCCTTACTATACAAGGTCGTTTTTTTGTCGGAAAAAAAAGCCTTACTATACATGGTCGTTTTTTTTGTCGGAAAAAAAAGCCTTACTCTACATGGTCGTTTTTATGTCGGAAAGAAAAGCCTTACTATACATGGTTGTTTTTTTGTCGGAATAAAAAGCCTTACTATACATGGTCGTTTTTTTGTCAGAAAAAAAAGCCTTACTATACATGGTCGTTTTTTGTCGGAAAAAAAAGCCTTACTATACATGGTCGGTTGGTTTGACTCAGCCTGGGATCGAACCCACAACCTCAGTGTCAGAGTGTAGACACTCTACCACTAAACCACGGGGGGTGTTAGTCTGTTTACTGGAAAGAGGAGCAATGAGTTTAGTAAGTATGACTAGGAATTTAAAAAAAAAAAAAAAAAAAAAAAAAGCCTTACTATACATGGTCGTTTTTTGGTCGGAAAAAAAAGCCTTACTATACATGGTCGTTTTTTTGTCGGAAAAAAACCCTTACTATACATGGTCGTTTTTTGTCGGAAAAAAAAGCCTTACTATACATGGTGGTTTTTTTGTCGGAAAAAAAAGCCTTACTATACATGGTCGTTTTTTTTTTCGGAAAAAAAGCCTTACTATACAAGGTCGTTTTTTTGTCGGAAAAAAAAGCCTTACTATACATGGTCGTTTTTTTTGTCGGAAAAAAAAGCCTTACTCTACATGGTCGTTTTTATGTCGGAAAGAAAAGCCTTACTATACATGGTTGTTTTTTTGTCGGAATAAAAAGCCTTACTATACATGGTCGTTTTTTTTTTCGGAAAAAAAAAAAGCCTGACTATACATGGTCATTTTTTTGTCAGAAAAAAAAGCCTTACTATACATGGTCGTTTTTTTGTCGGAAAAAAAAAAAGCCTTACTATACATGGTCGTTTTTTTGTCGGAAAAAAAAGCCTTACTATACATGGTCGTTTTTTTGTCAGAAAAAAAAGCCTTACTATACATGGTCGTTTTTTGTCGGAAAAAAAAGCCTTACTATACATGGTCGTTTTTTTGTCAGAAAAAAAAGCCTTACTATACATGGTCGTTTTTTTGTTGGAAAAAAAAGCCTTACTATACATGGTCGTTTTTTTGTCGGAAAAAAAAGCCTTACTATACATGGTCGTTTTTTTGTCGGAAAAAAAAAGCCTTACTATACATGGTCGTTTTTTTTGTCGGAAAAAAAAAAGCCTTACTATACATGGTCGTTTTTTTGTCGGAAAAAAAAGCCTTACTATACATGGTCGTTTTTTTGTCGGAAAAAAAAAAAGCCTTACTATACATGGTCGTTTTTTTGTCGGAAAAAAAAGCCTTACTATACATGGTCGTTTTTTGTCAGAAAAAAAAGCCTTACTATACATGGTCGTTTTTTGTCGGAAAAAAAAGCCTTACCATATATACATGGTCGTTTTTTTGTCAGAAAAAAAAGCCTGACTATACATGGTCGTTTTTTTGTCGGAAAAAAAAGCCTTACTATACATGGTCGTTTTTTTGTCGGAAAAAAAAGCCTTACTATACATGGTCGTTTTTTTGTCGGAAAAAAACCCTTACTATACATGGTCGTTTTTTGTCGGAAAAAAAAGCCTTACTATACATGGTCGTTTTTTTGTCGGAAAAAAAAGCCTTACTATACATGGTCGTTTTTTTGTCGGAAAAAAAAAGCCTTACTATACATGGTCGTTTTTATGTTGGAAAAAAAAGCCTTACTATACATGGTCGTTTTTTTTTTTCGGAAAAAAAGCCTTACTATACAAGGTCGTTTTTTTGTCGGAAAAAAAAGCCTGACTATACATGGTCATTTTTTTGTCGGAAAAAAAAGCCTTACTATACATGGTCGTTTTTTTGTCGGAAAAAAAAGCCTTGCTATCCATGGTCGTTTTTTTGTCGGAAAAAAAAGCCTTACTATACAAGGTCGTTTGGTTTGACTCAGCCTGGGATCAAACCCACAACCTCAGTGTCAGAGTGTAGACACTCTACCACTAAACCACGGGGGGTGTTAGTCTGTTTACTGGAAAGAGGAGCAACATGGTCTTTTTTTTTTTCGGAAAAAAAAAAAGCCTGACTATACATGGTCATTTTTTTGTCGGAAAAAAAAGCCTTACTATACATGGTCGTTTTTTTGTCGGAAAAAAAAGCCTTACTATACAAGGTCGGTTGGTTTGACTCAGCCTGGGATCGAACCCACAACCTCAGTGTCAGAGTGTAGACACTCTACCACTAAACCACGGGGGGTGTTAGTCTGTTTACTGGAAAGAGGAGCAATGAGTTTAGTAAGTATGACTAGGAATTTTAAAAAAAAAAAAAAAAAAAAAAAAAAAGCCTTACTATACATGGTCGTTTTTTGGTCGGAAAAAAAAGCCTTACTATACATGGTCGTTTTTTTGTCGGAAAAAAACCCTTACTATACATGGTCGTTTTTTGTCGGAAAAAAAAGCCTTACTATACATGGTGGTTTTTTTGTCGGAAAAAAAAGCCTTACTATACATGGTCGTTTTTTTGTCGGAAAAAAAAGCCTTACTTTACATGGTCATTTTTATGTTGGAAAAAAAAGCCTTACTATACATGGTCGTTTTTTTTTTCGGAAAAAAAGCCTTACTATACAAGGTCGTTTTTTTGTCGGAAAAAAAAGCCTTACTATACATGGTCGTTTTTTTGTCGGAAAAAAAAGCCTTACTTTACATGGTCATTTTTATGTTGGAAAAAAAAGCCTTACTATACATGGTCGTTTTTTTTTTCGGAAAAAAAGCCTTACTATACAAGGTCGTTTTTTTGTCGGAAAAAAAAGCCTTACTATACATGGTCGTTTTTTTGTCGGAAAAAAAAGCCTTACTCTACATGGTCGTTTTTATGTCGGAAAGAAAAGCCTTACTATACATGGTTGTTTTTTTGTCGGAATAAAAAGCCTTACTATACATGGTCGTTTTTTTTTTCGGAAAAAAAAAAAGCCTGACTATACATGGTCATTTTTTTGTCAGAAAAAAAAGCCTTACTATACATGGTCGTTTTTTTGTCGGAAAAAAAAAAAGCCTTACTATACATGGTCGTTTTTTTGTCGGAAAAAAAAGCCTTACTATACATGGTCGTTTTTTTGTCAGAAAAAAAAGCCTTACTATACATGGTCGTTTTTTGTCGGAAAAAAAAGCCTTACTATACATGGTCGTTTTTTTGTCAGAAAAAAAAGCCTTACTATACATGGTCGTTTTTTTGTTGGAAAAAAAAGCCTTACTATACATGGTCGTTTTTTTGTCGGAAAAAAAAGCCTTACTATACATGGTCGTTTTTTTGTCGGAAAAAAAAAGCCTTACTATACATGGTCGTTTTTTTTGTCGGAAAAAAAAAAGCCTTACTATACATGGTCGTTTTTTTGTCGGAAAAAAAAGCCTTACTATACATGGTCGTTTTTTTGTCGGAAAAAAAAAAAGCCTTACTATACATGGTCGTTTTTTTGTCGGAAAAAAAAGCCTTACTATACATGGTCGTTTTTTGTCAGAAAAAAAAGCCTTACTATACATGGTCGTTTTTTGTCGGAAAAAAAAGCCTTACCATATATACATGGTCGTTTTTTTGTCAGAAAAAAAAGCCTGACTATACATGGTCGTTTTTTTGTCGGAAAAAAAAGCCTTACTATACATGGTCGTTTTTTTGTCGGAAAAAAAAGCCTTACTATACATGGTCGTTTTTTTGTCGGAAAAAAACCCTTACTATACATGGTCGTTTTTTGTCGGAAAAAAAAGCCTTACTATACATGGTCGTTTTTTTGTCGGAAAAAAAAGCCTTACTATACATGGTCGTTTTTTTGTCGGAAAAAAAAGCCTTACTATACATGGTCGTTTTTATGTTGGAAAAAAAAGCCTTACTATACATGGTCGTTTTTTTTTTTCGGAAAAAAAGCCTTACTATACAAGGTCGTTTTTTTGTCGGAAAAAAAAGCCTGACTATACATGGTCATTTTTTTGTCGGAAAAAAAAGCCTTACTATACATGGTCGTTTTTTTGTCAGAAAAAAAAGCCTTACTATACATGGTCGTTTTTTTGTCGGAAAAAAAAGCCTTACTATCCATGGTCGTTTTTTTGTCGGAAAAAAAAGCCTTACAATACAAGGTCGTTTGGTTTGACTCAGCCTGGGATCAAACCCACAACCTCAGTGTCAGAGTGTAGACACTCTACCACTAAACCACAGGGGGTGTTAGTCTGTTTACTGGAAAGAGGAGCAACATGGTCTTTTTTTTTTTCGGAAAAAAAAAAAGCCTGACTATACATGGTCATTTTTTTGTCGGAAAAAAAAGCCTTACTATACATGGTCGTTTTTTTGTCAGAAAAAAAAGCCTTACTATACATGGTCGTTTTTTGTCGGAAAAAAAAGCCTTACTATACATGGTCGTTTTTTTGTCGGAAAAAAAAGCCGTACTATACAAGGTCGTTTGGTTTGACTCAGCCTGGGATCGAACCCACAACCTCAGTGTCAGAGTGTAGACACTCTACCACTAAACCACGGGGGGTGTTAGTCTGTTTACTGGAAAGAGGAGCAATGAGTTTAGTAAGTATGACTAGGAATTTAAAAAAAAAAAAAAAAAAAAAAAAAAGCCTTACTATACATGGTCGTTTTTTTGTCGGAAAAAAAAGCCTTACTATACATGGTCGTTTTTTTGTCGGAAAAAAAAGCCTGACTATACATGGTCGTTTTTTTGTCGGAAAAAAAAGCCTTACTATACATGGTCGTTTTTATGTTGGAAAAAAAAGCCTTACTATACATGGTCGGTTTTTTTTTCGGAAAAAAAGCCTTACTATACAAGGTCGTTTTTTTGTCGGAAAAAAAAGCCTTACTATACATGGTCGTTTTTTTTGTCGGAAAAAAAAGCCTTACTCTACATGGTCGTTTTTATGTCGGAAAGAAAAGCCTTACTATACATGGTTGTTTTTTTGTCGGAATAAAAAGCCTTACTATACATGGTCGTTTTTTTTTTTGGAAAAAAAAAAGCCTGACTATACATGGTCATTTTTTTGTCGGAAAAAAAAGCCTTACTATACATGGTCGTTTTTTTGTCAGAAAAAAAAGCCTTACTATACATGGTCGTTTTTTGTCGGAAAAAAAAGCCTTACTATACAAGGTCGGTTGGTTTGACTCAGCCTGGGATCGAACCCACAACCTCAGTGTCAGAGTGTAGACACTCTACCACTAAACCACGGGGGGTGTTAGTCTGTTTACTGGAAAGAGGAGCAATGAGTTTAGTAAGTATGACTAGGAATTTAAAAAAAAAAAAAAAAAAAAAAAAAAAGCCTTACTATACATGGTCGTTTTTTGGTCGGAAAAAAAAGCCTTACTATACATGGTCGTTTTTTTGTCGGAAAAAAACCCTTACTATACATGGTCGTTTTTTGTCGGAAAAAAAAGCCTTACTATACATGGTGGTTTTTTTGTCGGGAAAAAAAAGCCTTACTATACATGGTCGTTTTTTTGTCGGAAAAAAAAGCCTTACTTTACATGGTCATTTTTATGTTGGAAAAAAAAGCCTTACTATACATGGTCGGTTTTTTTTTCGGAAAAAAAGCCTTACTATACAAGGTCGTTTTTTTGTCGGAAAAAAAAGCCTTACTATACATGGTCGTTTTTTTGTCGGAAAAAAAAGCCTTACTCTACATGGTCGTTTTTATGTCGGAAAGAAAAGCCTTACTATACATGGTTGTTTTTTTGTCGGAATAAAAAGCCTTACTATACATGGTCGTTTTTTTTTTCGGAAAAAAAAAAAGCCTGACTATACATGGTCATTTTTTTGTCGGAAAAAAAAGCCTTACTATACATGGTCGTTTTTTTGTCAGAAAAAAAAGCCTTACTATACATGGTCGTTTTTTGTCGGAAAAAAAAGCCTTACTATACATGGTCGTTTTTTTGTCGGAAAAAAAAGCCTTACTGTACAAGGTCGTTTGGTTTGACTCAGCCTGGGATCGAACCCACAACCTCAGTGTCAGAGTGTAGACACTCTACCACTAAACCACGGGGGGTGTTAGTCTGTTTACTGGAAAGAGGAGCAATGAGTTTAGTAAGTATGACTAGGAATTTAAAAAAAAAAAAAAAAAAAAAAAAAAAAAGCCTTACTATACATGGTCGTTTTTTTGTCAGAAAAAAAAAGCCTTACTATACATGGTCGTTTTTTTGTCGGAAAAAAAAGCCTTACTATACATGGTCGTTTTTTTGTCGGAAAAAAAAAGCCTTACTATACATGGTCGTTTTTTTGTCGGAAAAAAAAGCCTTACTATACATGGTCGTTTTTTTTGTCGGAAAAAAAGCCTTACTATACATGGTCGTTTTTTTGTCGGAAAAAAAAGCCTTACTATACATGGTCGTTTTTTTGTCGGAAAAAAAAAGCCTTACTATACATGGTCGTATTTTTGTCGGAAAAAAAAGCCTTACTATACATGGTCGTTTTTTTTTGTCGGAAAAAAAAGCCTTACTATACATGGTCGTTTTTTTTTTCGGAAAAAAAGCCTTACTATACAAGGTCGTTTTTTTGTCGGAAAAAAAAGCCTTAATATACATGGTCGTTTTTTTGTCGGAAAAAAAAGCCTCACTATACATGGTCGTTTTTTTGTCGGAAAAAAAAGCCTTACTATACATGGTCGTTTTTTTTTTCGGAAAAAAAGCCTTACTATACAAGGTCGTTTTTTTGTCGGAAAAAAAAGCCTTACTATACATGGTCGTTTTTTTGTCGGAAAAAAAAGGCTTACTATACATGGTCGTTTTTTTGTCGGAAAAAAAAAGCCTTACTATACATGGTCGTTTTTTTGTCGGAAAAAAAAAAGCCTTACTATACATGGTCGTTTTTTTGTCGGAAAAAAAAGCCTTACTATACATGGTCGTTTTTTTGTCGGAAAAAAAAGCCTTACTATACATGGTCGTTTTTTTGTCGGAAAAAAAAGCCTTACTATACATGGTCGTTTTTTTGTCGGAAAAAAACCCTTACTATACATGGTCGTTTTTTTGTCGGAAAAAAAAAAAGCCTTACTATACATGGTCATTTTTTTGTCGGAAAAAAAAAGCCTTACTATACATGGTCGTTTTTTTGTCGGAAAAAAAAGCCTTACTATACATGGTCGTTTTTTTGTCGTAAAAAAAAGCCTTACTATACATGGTCGTTTTTTTGTCGGAAAAAAAAGCCTTACTATACATGGTCGTTTTTTTGTCGGAAAAAAAAGCCTTACTCTACATGGTCGTTTTTTTGTCGGAAAAAAAAGCCTTACTTTACATGGTCATTTTTATGTTGGAAAAAAAAGCCTTACTATACATGGTCGTTTTTTTGTCGGAAAAAAAAAAAGCCTGACTATACAAGGTCGTTTTTTTGTCGGAAAAAAAAGCCTTACTATACATGGTCGTTTTTTTGTCGGAAAAAAAAGCCTTACTCTACATGGTCGTTTTTATGTCGGAGAGAAAAGCCTTACTATACATGGTTGTTTTTTTGTCGGAATAAAAAGCCTTACTATACATGGTCGTTTTTTTTTTCGGAAAAAAAAAAGCCTGACTATACATGGTCATTTTTTTGTCGGAAAAAAAAGCCTTACTATACATGGTCGTTTTTTTGTCAGAAAAAAAAGCCTTACTATACATGGTCGTTTTTTGTCGGAAAAAAAAGCCTTACTATACATGGTCGTTTTTTTGTCGGAAAAAAAAGCCTTACTATACAAGGTCGTTTGGTTTGACTCAGCCTGGGATCGAACCCACAACCTCAGTGTCAGAGTGTAGACACTCTACCACTAAACCACGGGGGGTGTTAGTCTGTTTACTGGAAAGAGGAGCAATGAGTTTAGTAAGTATGACTAGGAATTTAAAAAAAAAAAAAAAAAAAAAAAAAAAAAAAAAAAAAAAAGCCTTACTATACATGGTCGTTTTTTTGTCAGAAAAAAAAAGCCTTACTATACATGGTCGTTTTTTTGTCGGAAAAAAAAGCCTTACTATACATGGTCGTTTTTTTGTCGGAAAAAAAAGCCTTACTATACATGGTCGTTTTTTTGTCGGAAAAAAAAGCCTTACTATACATGGTCGTTTTTTTTGTCGGAAAAAAAAGCCTTACTATACATGGTCGTTTTTTTGTCGGAAAAAAAAGCCTTACTATACATGGTCGTTTTTTTGTCGGAAAAAAAAAGCCTTACTATACATGGTCGTATTTTTGTCGGAAAAAAAAGCCTTACTATACATGGTCGTTTTTTTTGTCGGAAAAAAAAGCCTTACTATACATGGTCGTTTTTTTTTTCGGAAAAAAAGCCTTACTATACAAGGTCGTTTTTTTGTCGGAAAAAAAAGCCTTAATATACATGGTCGTTTTTTTGTCGGAAAAAAAAGCCTCACTATACATGGTCGTTTTTTTGTCGGAAAAAAAAGCCTTACTATACATGGTCGTTTTTTTTTTCGGAAAAAAAGCCTTACTATACAAGGTCGTTTTTTTGTCGGAAAAAAAAGCCTTACTATACATGGTCGTTTTTTTGTCGGAAAAAAAAGGCTTACTATACATGGTCGTTTTTTTGTCGGAAAAAAAAAGCCTTACTATACATGGTCGTTTTTTTGTCGGAAAAAAAAAAGCCTTACTATACATGGTCGTTTTTTTGTCGGAAAAAAAAGCCTTACTATACATGGTCGTTTTTTTGTCGGAAAAAAAAGCCTTACTATACATGGTCGTTTTTTTGTCGGAAAAAAAAGCCTTACTATACATGGTCGTTTTTTTGTCGGAAAAAAACCCTTACTATACATGGTCGTTTTTTGTCGGAAAAAAAAGCCTTACTATACATGGTCGTTTTTTTGTCGGAAAAAAAAGCCTGACTATACATGGTCGTTTTTTTGTCGGAAAAAAAAGCCTTACTATACATGGTCGTTTTTATGTTGGAAAAAAAAGCCTTACTATACATGGTCGTTTTTTTTTTCGGAAAAAAAGCCTTACTATACAAGGTCGTTTTTTTGTCGGAAAAAAAAGCCTTACTATACATGGTCGTTTTTTTTGTCGGAAAAAAAAGCCTTACTCTACATGGTCGTTTTTATGTCGGAAAGAAAAGCCTTACTATACATGGTTGTTTTTTTGTCGGAATAAAAAGCCTTACTATACATGGTCGTTTTTTTGTCAGAAAAAAAAGCCTTACTATACATGGTCGTTTTTTGTCGGAAAAAAAAGCCTTACTATACAAGGTCGGTTGGTTTGACTCAGCCTGGGATCGAACCCACAACCTCAGTGTCAGAGTGTAGACACTCTACCACTAAACCACGGGGGGTGTTAGTCTGTTTACTGGAAAGAGGAGCAATGAGTTTAGTAAGTATGACTAGGAATTAAAAAAAAAAAAAAAAAAAAAAAAAAGCCTTACTATACATGGTCGTTTTTTGGTCGGAAAAAAAAGCCTTACTATACATGGTCGTTTTTTTGTCGGAAAAAAACCCTTACTATACATGGTCGTTTTTTGTCGGAAAAAAAAGCCTTACTATACATGGTGGTTTTTTTGTCGGAAAAAAAAGCCTTACTATACATGGTCGTTTTTTTGTCGGAAAAAAAAGCCTTACTTTACATGGTCATTTTTATGTTGGAAAAAAAAGCCTTACTATACATGGTCGTTTTTTTTTTCGGAAAAAAAGCCTTACTATACAAGGTCGTTTTTTTGTCGGAAAAAAAAGCCTTACTATACATGGTCGTTTTTTTGTCGGAAAAAAAAGCCTTACTCTACATGGTCGTTTTTATGTCGGAAAGAAAAGCCTTACTATACATGGTTGTTTTTTTGTCGGAATAAAAAGCCTTACTATACATGGTCGTTTTTTTTTTCGGAAAAAAAAAAAGCCTGACTATACATGGTCATTTTTTTGTCGGAAAAAAAAGCCTTACTATACATGGTCGTTTTTTTGTCAGAAAAAAAAGCCTTACTATACATGGTCGTTTTTTGTCGGAAAAAAAAGCCTTACTATACATGGTCGTTTTTTTGTCGGAAAAAAAAGCCTTACTATACAAGGTCGTTTGGTTTGACTCAGCCTGGGATCGAACCCACAACCTCAGTGTCAGAGTGTAGACACTCTACCACTAAACCACGGGGGGTGTTAGTCTGTTTACTGGAAAGAGGAGCAATGAGTTTAGTAAGTATGACTAGGAATTTAAAAAAAAAAAAAAAAAAAAAAAAAAAAAAAAAAAAAAAAAAAGCCTTACTATACATGGTCGTTTTTTTGTCAGAAAAAAAAAGCCTTACTATACATGGTCGTTTTTTTGTCGGAAAAAAAAGCCTTACTATACATGGTCGTTTTTTTGTCGGAAAAAAAAGCCTGACTATACATGGTCGTTTTTTTGTCGGAAAAAAAAGCCTTACTATACATGGTCGTTTTTATGTCGGAAAGAAAAGCCTTACTATACATGGTTGTTTTTTTGTCGGAATAAAAAGCCTTACTATACATGGTCGTTTTTTTTTTTGGAAAAAAAAAAGCCTGACTATACATGGTCATTTTTTTGTCGGAAAAAAAAGCCTTACTATACATGGTCGTTTTTTTGTCAGAAAAAAAAGCCTTACTATACATGGTCGTTTTTTGTCGGAAAAAAAAGCCTTACTATACAAGGTCGGTTGGTTTGACTCAGCCTGGGATCGAACCCACAACCTCAGTGTCAGAGTGTAGACACTCTACCACTAAACCACGGGCGGTGTTAGTCTGTTTACTGGAAAGAGGAGCAATGAGTTTAGTAAGTATGACTAGGAATTTAAAAAAAAAAAAAAAAAAAAAAAAAAAAAAGCCTTACTATACATGGTCGTTTTTTGGTCGGAAAAAAAAGCCTTACTATACATGGTCGTTTTTTTGTCGGAAAAAAACCCTTACTATACATGGTCGTTTTTTGTCGGAAAAAAAAGCCTTACTATACATGGTGGTTTTTTTGTCGGAAAAAAAAAGCCTTACTATACATGGTCGTTTTTTTGTCGGAAAAAAAAGCCTTACTTTACATGGTCATTTTTATGTTGGAAAAAAAAGCCTTACTATACATGGTCGTTTTTTTTTTCGGAAAAAAAGCCTTACTATACAAGGTCGTTTTTTTGTCGGAAAAAAAAGCCTTACTATACATGGTCGTTTTTTTGTCGGAAAAAAAAGCCTTACTCTACATGGTCGTTTTTATGTCGGAAAGAAAAGCCTTACTATACATGGTTGTTTTTTTGTCGGAATAAAAAGCCTTACTATACATGGTCGTTTTTTTTTTCGGAAAAAAAAAAAGCCTGACTATACATGGTCATTTTTTTGTCGGAAAAAAAAGCCTTACTATACATGGTCGTTTTTTTGTCAGAAAAAAAAGCCTTACTATACATGGTCGTTTTTTGTCGGAAAAAAAAGCCTTACTATACATGGTCGTTTTTTTGTCGGAAAAAAAAGCCTTACTATACAAGGTCGTTTGGTTTGACTCAGCCTGGGATCGAACCCACAACCTCATTGTCAGAGTGTAGACACTCTACCACTAAACCACGGGGGGTGTTAGTCTGTTTACTGGAAAGAGGAGCAATGAGTTTAGTAAGTATGACTAGGAATTTAAAAAAAAAAAAAAAAAAAAAAAAAAAAAGCCTTACTATACATGGTCGTTTTTTTGTCAGAAAAAAAAAGCCTTACTATACATGGTCGTTTTTTTGTCGGAAAAAAAAGCCTTACTATACATGGTCGTTTTTTTGTCGGAAAAAAAAGCCTTACTATACATGGTCGTTTTTTTGTCGGAAAAAAAAGCCTTACTATACATGGTCGTTTTTTTTGTCGGAAAAAAAAGCCTTACTATACATGGTCGTTTTTTTGTCGGAAAAAAAAGCCTTACTATACATGGTCGTTTTTTTGTCGGAAAAAAAAAGCCTTACTATACATGGTCGTATTTTTGTCGGAAAAAAAAGCCTTACTATACATGGTCGTTTTTTTTGTCGGAAAAAAAAGCCTTACTATACATGGTCGTTTTTTTTTTCGGAAAAAAAGCCTTACTATACAAGGTCGTTTTTTTGTCGGAAAAAAAAGCCTTAATATACATGGTCGTTTTTTTGTCGGAAAAAAAAGCCTCACTATACATGGTCGTTTTTTTGTCGGAAAAAAAAGCCTTACTATACATGGTCGTTTTTTTTTTTCGGAAAAAAAGCCTTACTATACAAGGTCGTTTTTTTGTCGGAAAAAAAAGCCTTACTATACATGGTTGTTTTTTTGTCGGAAAAAAAAGGCTTACTATACATGGTCGTTTTTTTGTCGGAAAAAAAAAGCCTTACTATACATGGTCGTTTTTTTGTCGGAAAAAAAAAAGCCTTACTATACATGGTCGTTTTTTTGTCGGAAAAAAAAGCCTTACTATACATGGTCGTTTTTTTGTCGGAAAAAAAAGCCTTACTTTACATGGTCGTTTTTTTGTCGGAAAAAAAAGCCTTACTATACATGGTCGTTTTTTTGTCGGAAAAAAACCCTTACTATACATGGTCGTTTTTTGTCGGAAAAAAAAGCCTTACTATACATGGTCGTTTTTTTGTCGGAAAAAAAAGCCTGACTATACATGGTCGTTTTTTTGTCGGAAAAAAAAGCCTTACTATACATGGTCGTTTTTATGTTGGAAAAAAAAGCCTTACTATACGTGGTCGTTTTTTTTTTCGGAAAAAAAGCCTTACTATACAAGGTCGTTTTTTTGTCGGAAAAAAAAGCCTTACTATACATGGTCGGTTTTTTTGTCGGAAAAAAAAGCCTTACTCTACATGGTCGTTTTTATGTCGGAAAGAAAAGCCTTACTATACATGGTTGTTTTTTTGTCGGAATAAAAAGCCTTACTATACATGGTCGTTTTTTTGTCGGAAAAAAAAGCCTTACTTTACATGGTCGTTTTTTTGTCAGAAAAAAAAGCCTTACTATACATGGTCGTTTTTTTGTCGGAAAAAAACCCTTACTATACATGGTCGTTTTTTGTCGGAAAAAAAAGCCTTACTATACATGGTCGTTTTTTTGTCGGAAAAAAAAGCCTGACTGTACATGGTCGTTTTTTTGTCGGAAAAAAAAGCCTTACTATACATGGTCGTTTTTATGTTGGAAAAAAAAGCCTTACTATACATGGTCGTTTTTTTTTTCGGAAAAAAAGCCTTACTATACAAGGTCGTTTTTTTGTCGGAAAAAAAAGCCTTACTATACATGGTCGTTTTTTTTGTCGGAAAAAAAAGCCTTACTCTACATGGTAGTTTTTATGTCGGAAAGAAAAGCCTTACTATACATGGTTGTTTTTTTGTCGGAATAAAAAGCCTTACTATACATGGTCGTTTTTTTGTCAGAAAAAAAAGCCTTACTATACATGGTCGTTTTTTGTCGGAAAAAAAAGCCTTACTATACAAGGTCGGTTGGTTTGACTCAGCCTGGGATCGAACCCACAACCTCAGTGTCAGAGTGTAGACACTCTACCACTAAACCACGGGGGGTGTTAGTCTGTTTACTGGAAAGAGGAGCAATGAGTTTAGTAAGTATGACTAGGAATTTAAAAAAAAAAAAAAAAAAAAAAAAAAAGCCTTACTATACATGGTCGTTTTTTGGTCGGAAAAAAAAGCCTTACTATACATGGTCGTTTTTTTGTCGGAAAAAAACCCTTACTATACATGGTCGTTTTTTGTCGGAAAAAAAAGCCTTACTATACATGGTGGTTTTTTTGTCGGAAAAAAAAGCCTTACTATACATGGTCGTTTTTTTGTCGGAAAAAAAAGCCTTACTTTACATGGTCATTTTTATGTTGGAAAAAAAAGCCTTACTATACATGGTCGTTTTTTTTTTCGGAAAAAAAGCCTTACTATACAAGGTCGTTTTTTTGTCGGAAAAAAAAGCCTTACTATACATGGTCGTTTTTTTGTCGGAAAAAAAAGCCTTACTCTACATGGTCGTTTTTATGTCGGAAAGAAAAGCCTTACTATACATGGTTGTTTTTTTGTCGGAATAAAAAGCCTTACTATACATGGTCGTTTTTTTTTTCGGAAAAAAAAAAAGCCTGACTATACATGGTCATTTTTTTGTCGGAAAAAAAAGCCTTACTATACATGGTCGTTTTTTTGTCAGAAAAAAAAGCCTTACTATACATGGTCGTTTTTTGTCGGAAAAAAAAGCCTTACTATACATGGTCGTTTTTTTGTCGGAAAAAAAAGCCTTACTATACAAGGTCGTTTGGTTTGACTCAGCCTGGGATCGAACCCACAACCTCAGTGTCAGAGTGTAGACACTCTACCACTAAACCACAGGGGGTGTTAGTCTGTTTACTGGAAAGAGGAGCAATGAGTTTAGTAAGTATGACTAGGAATTTAAAAAAAAAAAAAAAAAAAAAAAAAAAAAAAAAAAAAAAAAAAGCCTTACTATACATGGTCGTTTTTTTGTCGAAAAAAAAAGCCTTACTATACATGGTCGTTTTTTTGTCGGAAAAAAAAGCCTTACTTTACATGGTCATTTTTATGTTGGAAAAAAAAGCCTTACTATACATGGTCGTTTTTTTTTTCGGAAAAAAAGCCTTACTATACAAGGTCGTTTTTTTGTCGGAAAAAAAAGCCTTACTATACATGGTCGTTTTTTTGTCGGAAAAAAAAGCCTTACTCTACATGGTCGTTTTTTTGTCGGAAAAAAAAGCCTTACTATACATGGTCGTTTTTTTGTCGGAAAAAAAAGCCTTACTATACATGGTCGGTTTTTTTGTCGGAAAAAAAAGCCTTACTATACATGGTCGTTTTTTTGTCGGAAAAAAAAGCCTTACTATACATGGTCGTTTTTTTGTCGGAAAAAAAAAGCCTTACTATACATGGTCGTTTTTTTTGTCGGAAAAAAAAGCCTTACTATACATGGTCGTTTTTTTTTTCGGAAAAAAAGCCTTACTATACAAGGTCGTTTTTTTGTCGGAAAAAAAAGCCTTAATATACATGGTCGTTTTTTTGTCGGAAAAAAAAGCCTCACTATACATGGTCGTTTTTTTGTCGGAAAAAAAAGCCTTACTATACATGGTCGTTTTTTTTTTCGGAAAAAAAGCCTTACTATACAAGGTCGTTTTTTTGTCGGAAAAAAAAGCCTTACTATACATGGTCGTTTTTTTGTCGAAAAAAAAAGCCTTACTATACATGGTCGTTTTTTTGTCGGAAAAAAAAAAGCCTTACTATACATGGTCGTTTTTTTGTCGGAAAAAAAAGCCTTACTATACATGGTCGTTTTTTTGTCGGAAAAAAAAGCCTTACTATACATGGTCGTTTTTTTGTCGGAAAAAAAAGCCTTACTATACATGGTCGTTTTTTTGTCGGAAAAAAACCCTTACTATACATGGTCGTTTTTTGTCGGAAAAAAAAGCCTTACTATACATGGTCGTTTTTTTGTCGGAAAAAAAAGCCTGACTATACATGGTCGTTTTTTTGTCGGAAAAAAAAGCCTTACTATACATGGTCGTTTTTATGTTGGAAAAAAAAGCCTTACTATACATGGTCGTTTTTTTTTTCGGAAAAAAAGCCTTACTATACAAGGTCGTTTTTTTGTCGGAAAAAAAAGCCTTACTATACATGGTCGTTTTTTTTGTCGGAAAAAAAAGCCTTACTCTACATGGTCGTTTTTATGTCGGAAAGAAAAGCCTTACTATACATGGTTGTTTTTTTGTCGGAATAAAAAGCCTTACTATACATGGTCGTTTTTTTGTCAGAAAAAAAAGCCTTACTATACATGGTCGTTTTTTGTCGGAAAAAAAGCCTTACTATACAAGGTCGGTTGGTTTGACTCAGCCTGGGATCGAACCCACAACCTCAGTGTCAGAGTGTAGACACTCTACCACTAAACCACGGGGGGTGTTAGTCTGTTTACTGGAAAGAGGAGCAATGAGTTTAGTAAGTATGACTAGGAATTTAAAAAAAAAAAAAAAAAAAAAAAAAAGCCTTACTATACATGGTCGTTTTTTGGTCGGAAAAAAAAGCCTTACTATACATGGTCGTTTTTTTGTCGGAAAAAAACCCTTACTATACATGGTCGTTTTTTGTCGGAAAAAAAAGCCTTACTATACATGGTGGTTTTTTTGTCGGAAAAAAAAGCCTTACTATACATGGTCGTTTTTTTTTTCGGAAAAAAAGCCTTACTATACAAGGTCGTTTTTTTGTCGGAAAAAAAAGCCTTACTATACATGGTCGTTTTTTTGTCGGAAAAAAAAGCCTTACTCTACATGGTCGTTTTTATGTCGGAAAGAAAAGCCTTACTATACATGGTTGTTTTTTTGTCGGAATAAAAAGCCTTACTATACATGGTCGTTTTTTTTTTCGGAAAAAAAAAAAGCCTGACTATACATGGTCATTTTTTTGTCGGAAAAAAAAGCCTTACTATACATGGTCGTTTTTTTGTCAGAAAAAAAAGCCTTACTATACATGGTCGTTTTTTGTCGGAAAAAAAAGCCTTACTATACATGGTCGTTTTTTTGTCGGAAAAAAAAGCCTTACTATACAAGGTCGTTTGGTTTGACTCCGCCTGGGATCGAACCCACAACCTCAGAGTCAGAGTGTAGACACTCTACCACTAAACCACGGGGGGTGTTAGTCTATTTACTGGAAAGAGGAGCAATGAGTTTAGTAAGTATGACTAGGAATTTTAAAAAAAAAAAAAAAAAAAAAAAAGCCTTACTATACATGGTCGTTTTTTGGTCAGAAAAAAAAAGCCTTACTATACATGGTCGTTTTTTTGTCGGAAAAAAAAGCCTTACTATACATGGTCGTTTTTTTGTCGGAAAAAAAAGCCTTACTATACATGGTCGTTTTTTTGTCGGAAAAAAAAGCCTTACTATACATGGTCGTTTTTTTTGTCGGAAAAAAAAGCCTTACTATACATGGTCGTTTTTTTGTCGGAAAAAAAAGCCTTACTATACATGGTCGTTTTTTTGTCGGAAAAAAAAAGCCTTACTATACATGGTCGTTTTTATGTCGGAAAAAAAAAAGCCTTACTATACATGGTCGTTTTTTTGTCGGAAAAAAAGCCTTACTATACATGGTCGTTTTTTTGTCGGAAAAAAAAGCCTTACTATACATGGTCGGTTTTTTTTGTCGGAAATAAAAGCCTTACTCTACATGGTCGTTTTTATGTCGGGGAAAAAAAAGCCTTACTATACATGGTCGTTTTTTTGTCGGAATAAAAAGCCTTACTATACATGGTCGTTTTTTTGTCGGAAAAAAAAAAGCCTTACTATACATGGTCATTTTTTTGTCGGAAAAAAAAAGCCTTACTATACATGGTCGTTTTTTTGTCGGAAAAAAAAGCCTTACTATACATGGTCGTTTTTTTGTCGGAAAAAAAAGCCTTACTATACATGGTCGTTTTTTTGTCGGAAAAAAAAGCCTTACTATACATGGTCGTTTTTTTGTCGGAAAAAAAAGCCTTACTATACATGGTCGTTTTTTTGTCGGAAAAAAAAAGCCTTACTATACATGGTCGTTTTTTTGTCGGAAAAAAAAAAGCCTTACTATACATGGTCGTTTTTTTTGTCGGAAAAAAAAGCCTTACTCTACATGGTCGTTTTTATGTCGGAAAGAAAAGCCTTACTATACATGGTTGTTTTTTTGTCGGAATAAAAAGCCTTACTATACATGGTCGTTTTTTTGTCAGAAAAAAAAGCCTTACTATACATGGTCGTTTTTTGTCGGAAAAAAAAGCCTTACTATACAAGGTCGGTTGGTTTGACTCAGCCTGGGATCAAACCCACAACCTCAGTGTCAGAGTGTAGACACTCTACCACTAAACCACGGGGGGTATTAGTCTGTTTACTGGAAAGAGGAGCAATGAGTTTAGTAAGTATGACTAGGAATTTAAAAAAAAAAAAAAAAAAAAAAAAAAAAGCCTTACTATACATGGTCGTTTTTTGGTCGGAAAAAAAAGCCTTACTATACATGGTCGTTTTTTTGTCGGAAAAAAACCCTTACTATACATGGTCGTTTTTTGTCGGAAAAAAAAGCCTTACTATACATGGTGGTTTTTTTGTCGGAAAAAAAAGCCTTACTATACATGGTCGTTTTTTTGTCGGAAAAAAAAGCCTTACTTTACATGGTCATTTTTATGTTGGAAAAAAAAGCCTTACTATACATGGTCGTTTTTTGTCGGAAAAAAAAGCCTTACTATACAAGGTCGGTTGGTTTGACTCAGCCTGGGATCAAACCCACAACCTCAGTGTCAGAGTGTAGACACTCTACCACTAAACCACGGGGGGTATTAGTCTGTTTACTGGAAAGAGGAGCAATGAGTTTAGTAAGTATGACTAGGAATTTTAAAAAAAAAAAAAAAAAAAAAAAAAAAAAGCCTTACTATACATTGTCGTTTATTGGTCGGAAAAAAAAGCCTTACTATACATGGTCGTTTTTTTGTCGGAAAAAAACCCTTACTATACATGGTCGTTTTTTGTCGGAAAAAAAAGCCTTACTATACATGGTGGTTTTTTTGTCGGAAAAAAAAGCCTTACTATACATGGTCGTTTTTTTGTCGGAAAAAAAAGCCTTACTTTACATGGTCATTTTTATGTTGGAAAAAAAAGCCTTACTATACATGGTCGTTTTTTTTTTCGGAAAAAAAGCCTTACTATACAAGGTCGTTTTTTTGTCGGAAAAAAAAGCCTTACTATACATGGTCGTTTTTTTGTCGGAAAAAAAAGCCTTACTCTACATGGTCGTTTTTATGTCGGAAAGAAAAGCCTTACTATACATGGTTGTTTTTTTGTCGGAATAAAAAGCCTTACTATACATGGTCGTTTTTTTTTCGGAAAAAAAAAAAGCCTGACTATACATGGTCATTTTTTTGTCGGAAAAAAAAGCCTTACTATACATGGTCGTTTTTTTGTCAGAAAAAAAAGCCTTACTATACATGGTCGTTTTTTGTCGGAAAAAAAGCCTTACTATACATGGTCGTTTTTTTGTCGGAAAAAAAAGCCTTACTATACAAGGTCGTTTGGTTTGACTCAGCCTGGGATCGAACCCACAACCTCAGTGTCAGAGTGTAGACACTCTACCACTAAACCACGGGGGGTGTTAGTCTGTTTACTGGAAAGAGGAGCAATGAGTTTAGTAAGTATGACTAGGAATTTAAAAAAAAAAAAAAAAAAAAAAAAAAAAAAAAAAAAAAGCCTTACTATACATGGTCGTTTTTTTGTCAGAAAAAAAAAGCCTTACTATACATGGTCGTTTTTTTGTCGGAAAAAAAAGCCTTACTATACATGGTCGTTTTTTTGTCGGAAAAAAAAGCCTTACTATACATGGTCGTTTTTTTGTCGGAAAAAAAAGCCTTACTATACATGGTCGTTTTTTTGTCGGAAAAAAAAGCCTTACTATACATGGTCGTTTTTTTTGTCGGAAAAAAAAGCCTTACTATACATGGTCGTTTTTTTGTCGGAAAAAAAAGCCTTACTATACATGGTCGTTTTTTTGTCGGAAAAAAAAAGCCTTACTATACATGGTCGTTTTTATGTCGGAAAAAAAAAAGCCTTACTATACATGGTCGTTTTTTTGTCGGAAAAAAAGCCTTACTATACATGGTCGTTTTTTTGTCGGAAAAAAAAGCCTTACTATACATGGTCGGTTTTTTTTGTCGGAAATAAAAGCCTTACTCTACATGGTCGTTTTTATGTCGGGGAAAAAAAAGCCTTACTATACATGCTCGTTTTTTTGTCGGAAAAAAAAGCCTTACTATACATGGTCGTTTTTTTGTCGGAAAAAAAAGCCTTACTATACATGGTCGTTTTTTTGTCGGAAAAAAAAGCCTTACTATACATGGTCGTTTTTTTGTCGGAAAAAAAAGCCTTACTCTACATGGTCGTTTTTATGTCGGGAAAAAAAAGCCTTACTATACATGGTCGTTTTTTTGTCGGAATAAAAAGCCTTACTATACATGGTCGTTTTTTTGTCGGAAAAAAAAAAAGCCTGACTATACATGGTCATTTTTTTGTCGGAAAAAAAAAGCCTTACTATACATGGTCGTTTTTTTGTCAGAAAAAAAAGCCTTACTATACATGGTCGTATTTTTGTCGGAAAAAAAAGCCTTACTATACATGGTCGTTTTTTTTGTCGGAAAAAAAAGCCTTACTATACATGGTCGTTTTTTTTTTCGGAAAAAAAGCCTTACTATACAAGGTCGTTTTTTTGTCGGAAAAAAAAGCCTTAATATACATGGTCGTTTTTTTGTCGGAAAAAAAAGCCTTACTATACATGGTCGTTTTTTTGTCGGAAAAAAAAGCCTTACTATACATGGTCGTTTTTTTGTCGGAAAAAAAAGCCTTACTATACATGGTCGTTTTTTTGTCGGAAAAAAAAGCCTTACTATACATGGTCGTTTTTTTGTCGGAAAAAAAAAAGCCTTACTATACATGGTCGTTTTTTTGTCGGAAAAAAAAGCCTTACTATACATGGTCGTTTTTTTGTCGGAAAAAAAAAAGCCTTACTATACATGGTCGTTTTTTTGTCGGAAAAAAAAGCCTTACTATACATGGTCGTTTTTTTTTGTCGGAAATAAAAGCCTTGCTCTACATGGTCGTTTTTATGTCGGGGAAAAAAAAGCCTTACTATACATGGTCGTTTTTTTGTCGGAATAAAAAGCCTTACTATACATGGTCGTTTTTTTGTCGGAAAAAAAAAAGCCTTACTATACATGGTAATTTTTTTGTCGGAAAAAAAAGCCTTACTATACATGGTCGTTTTTTTGTCGGAAAAAAAAGCCTTACTATACATGGTCGTTTTTTTGTCGGAAAAAAAAGCCTTACTATACATGGTCGTTTTTTTGTCGGAAAAAAAGCCTTACTCTACATGGTCGTTTTTATGTCGGGAAAAAAAAGCCTTACTATACATGGTCGTTTTTTTGTCGGAATAAAAAGCCTTACTATACATGGTCGTTTTTTTGTCGGAAAAAAAAAAAGCCTGACTATACATGGTCATTTTTTTGTCGGAAAAAAAAGCCTTACTATACATGGTCGTTTTTTTGTCAGAAAAAAAAGCCTTACTATCCATGGTCGTTTTTTGTCGGAAAAAAAAGCCTTACTATACATGGTCGTTTTTTTGTCGGAAAAAAAAGCCTTACTATACATGGTCGTTTTTTTGTCGGAAAAAAAAGCCTTACTATACATGGTCGTTTTTTTGTCGGAAAAAAAAGCCTTACTATACATGGTCGTTTTTTTGTCGGAAAAAAAAAGCCTTACTATACATGGTCGTTTTTTTGTCGGAAAAAAAAAGCCTTACTATACATGGTCGTTTTTTTGTCGAAAAAAAAAAGCCTTACTATACATGGTCGTTTTTTTGTCGGAAAAAAAAGCCTTACAATACATGGTCGTTTTTTTGTCAGAAAAAAAAGCCTTACTATACATGGTCGTTTTTTGTCGGAAAAAAAAGCCTTACTATACATGGTCGTTTTTTTGTCAGAAAAAAAAGCCTTACTATACATGGTCGTTTTTTTGTCGGAAAAAAAAGCCTTACTATACATGGTCGTTTTTTTTGTCGGAAAAAAAAGCCTGACTATACATGGTCATTTTTTTGTCGGAAAAAAAAGCCTTACTATACATGGTCGTTTTTTTGTCAGAAAAAAAAGCCTTACTATACATGGTCGTTTTTTGTCGGAAAAAAAAGCCTTACTATACATGGTCGTTTTTTTGTCGGAAAAAAAAGCCTTACTATACATGGTCGTTTTTTTGTCGGAAAAAAAAACCTTACTATACAAGGTCGTTTGGTTTGACTCAGCCTGGGATCGAACCCACAACCTCAGTGTCAGAGTGTAGACATTCTACCACTAAACCACGGGGGGTGTTAGTCTGTTTACTGGAAAGAGGAGCAATGAGTTTAGTAAGTATGACTAGGAATTTAAAAAAAAAAAAAAAAAAAAAAAAAAAAAAAAAAAAAAAAAAAGCCTTACTATACATGGTCGTTTTTTGTCGGAAAAAAAAGCCTTACTACACATGGTCGTTTTTTTGTCAGAAAAAAAAGCCTTACTATACATGGTCGTTTTTTTGTCGGAAAAAAAAGCCTTACTATACATGGTCGTTTTTTTGTCGGAAAAAAAAGCCTTACTATACATGGTCGTTTTTTTGTCGGAAAAAAAGCCTTACTCTACATGGTCGTTTTTATGTCGGGAAAAAAAAGCCTTACTATACATGGTCGTTTTTTTGTCGGAAAAAAAAAAAGCCTGACTATACATGGTCATTTTTTTGTCGGAAAAAAAAGCCTTACTATACATGGTCGTTTTTTTGTCAGAAAAAAAAGCCTTACTATACATGGTCGTTTTTTTATCGGAAAAAAAAGCCTTACTATACATGGTCGTTTTTTTGTCAGAAAAAAAAGCCTTACTATACATGGTCGTTTTTTGTCGGAAAAAAAAGCCTTACTATACATGGTCGTTTTTTTGTCAGAAAAAAAAGCCTTACTATACATGGTCGTTTTTTTATCGGAAAAAAAAGCCTTACTATACATGGTCGTTTTTTTGTCGGAAAAAAAAGCCTTACTATACATGGTCGTTTTTTTGTCGGAAAAAAAAAGCCTTACTATACATGGTCGTTTTTTTGTCGGAAAAAAAAAGCCTTACTATACATGGTCGTTTTTTTGTCGAAAAAAAAAGCCTTACTATACATGGTCGTTTTTTTGTCGGAAAAAAAAGCCTTACTATACATGGTCGTTTTTTTGTCAGAAAAAAAAGCCTTACTATACATGGTCGTTTTTTGTCGGAAAAAAACCCTTACTATACATGGTCGTTTTTTGTCGGAAAAAAAAGCCTTACTATACATGGTCGTTTTTTTGTCGGAAAAAAAAGCCTTACTATACATGGTCGTTTTTTTGTCGGAAAAAAAAGCCTTACTATACATGGTCGTTTTTATGTTGGAAAAAAAAGCCTTACTATACATGGTCTTTTTTTTTTTCGGAAAAAAAGCCTTACTATACAAGGTCGTTTTTTTGTCGGAAAAAAAAGCCTGACTATACATGGTCATTTTTTTATCGGAAAAAAAAGCCTTACTATACATGGTCGTTTTTTTGTCAGAAAAAAAAGCCTTACTATACATGGTCGTTTTTTGTCGGAAAAAAAAGCCTTACTATACATGGTCGTTTTTTTGTCGGAAAAAAAAGCCTTACTATACATGGTCGTTTTTTTGTCGTAAAAAAAAGCCTTACTATACATGGTCGTTTTTTTGTCAGAAAAAAAAAGCCTTACTATACATGGTCGTTTTTTTGTCGTAAAAAAAAGCCTTACTATACATGGTCGTTTTTTTGTCGTAAAAAAAAGCCTTACTATACATGGTCGTTTTTTGTCGGAAAAAAAAGCCTTACTATACATGGTCGTTTTTTTGTCAGAAAAAAAAAGCCTTACTATACATGGTCGTTTTTTTGTCGAAAAAAAAAAGCCTTACTATACATGGTCGTTTTTTTGTCGGAAAAAAAAGCCTTACAATACATGGTCGTTTTTTTGTCAGAAAAAAAAGCCTTACTATACATGGTCGTTTTTTGTCGGAAAAAAAAGCCTTACTATACATGGTCGTTTTTTTGTCAGAAAAAAAAGCCTTACTATACATGGTCGTTTTTTTGTCGGAAAAAAAAGCCTTACTATACATGGTCGTTTTTTTTGTCGGAAAAAAAAGCCTGACTATACATGGTCATTTTTTTGTCGGAAAAAAAAGCCTTACTATACATGGTCGTTTTTTTGTCAGAAAAAAAAGCCTTACTATACATGGTCGTTTTTTGTCGGAAAAAAAAGCCTTACTATACATGGTCGTTTTTTTGTCGGAAAAAAAAGCCTTACTATACATGGTCGTTTTTTTGTCGGAAAAAAAAACCTTACTATACAAGGTCGTTTGGTTTGACTCAGCCTGGGATCGAACCCACAACCTCAGTGTCAGAGTGTAGACATTCTACCACTAAACCACGGGGGGTGTTAGTCTGTTTACTGGAAAGAGGAGCAATGAGTTTAGTAAGTATGACTAGGAATTTAAAAAAAAAAAAAAAAAAAAAAAAAAAAAAAAAAAAAAAAAAAAGCCTTACTATACATGGTCGTTTTTTGTCGGAAAAAAAAGCCTTACTACACATGGTCGTTTTTTTGTCAGAAAAAAAAGCCTTACTATACATGGTCGTTTTTTTGTCGGAAAAAAAAGCCTTACTATACATGGTCGTTTTTTTGTCGGAAAAAAAAGCCTTACTATACATGGTCGTTTTTTTGTCGGAAAAAAAGCCTTACTCTACATGGTCGTTTTTATGTCGGGAAAAAAAAGCCTTACTATACATGGTCGTTTTTTTGTCGGAAAAAAAAAAAGCCTGACTATACATGGTCATTTTTTTGTCGGAAAAAAAAGCCTTACTATACATGGTCGTTTTTTTGTCAGAAAAAAAAGCCTTACTATACATGGTCGTTTTTTTATCGGAAAAAAAAGCCTTACTATACATGGTCGTTTTTTTGTCAGAAAAAAAAGCCTTACTATACATGGTCGTTTTTTGTCGGAAAAAAAGCCTTACTATACATGGTCGTTTTTTTGTCAGAAAAAAAAGCCTTACTATACATGGTCGTTTTTTTATCGGAAAAAAAAGCCTTACTATACATGGTCGTTTTTTTGTCGGAAAAAAAAGCCTTACTATACATGGTCGTTTTTTTGTCGGAAAAAAAAAGCCTTACTATACATGGTCGTTTTTTTGTCGGAAAAAAAAAGCCTTACTATTGTAGCGATAATTGGGTCGTCTTTTGGACGAATTAATAATCTGGACGTTACAGAGGTAAATTGTATTTACCTCAATAACCTCTGGGGCACCACGTTTGTTTTGCTTCGTATTAACAGGAGCAAACAACGACCAAAATCCTTCTTTTATCAGTCATTGATAATCTAAAGTCGCCACACTCGATATTCAGTGGTTCGTTGTACTAACAAAAGAATAATAATCCACTCGGAAACACAGATGACTTAGGCGGAATAAAGTTTATAAAACATGCATTTATTCACGATTGCTACACTACAGAATCAAAATACTGCCTATCTAACTATTCTACCGTCAGAAGAAAAGAAATAAAATAAAGCGAATGAAAATAAGGAAGGAATGCGAATGAATAAAGAAACAGGGAAAAGAGAAAATTTGACCTGCCAGATTTGTGATGTTTCAAACGTAAGTGGCACACAGTGGATACGCCGAGGTAGAAATCAAGCGCACTTACGAGCCCTGGAGTTGCGTAGCAACGAACAGAAGTGGCGGCCTTTTTGACAAGGGGGAAAAAAAGAGTCAATGTTCGTTGAAAAATGCAAGGAAAAAAAAAGGTTTATTCCACAGGTTAGCGAGGGAGCCGCGCCAGGGGCCTGACGTAGTTGCGCGGCTCGTCCCTTGATTGGTTGGTGATCCGGCGAGGTTGATCCTCGCCGAGGTTGGTTCTGCTGGGCAGCTGTCCGAGCTCAGGTGTTGCAGCTCGGTCAGTACGCGCCTGCGTACGGGGAAGGCCAGCCGTTGGAGGTGCGTTGGCACTGCGGCGGAGCGCCACCGAGTAGCAGGTGCGGTGCGCGGCTTAGGTGCACAACCTTGAGTCCGGCGGTGCGTTGCAAGTGTACCCGGGACCGAGAAGGTCGGGCGGGTGAGCACCGATAGTGGAACAAAAAAACAAAAAAACGAAAGAGTCTTTAGTCAGCGTTGCAGTTTGCACTTGCTTTGGCGTGGCGTGGCGCGAGGATCCGATCTCGTTAACGGATCCTGCCAGGAAAGAAAAAGCCACGTGGTTTGCAAGTTTCTTAGACAAAGGGTTCGAGCAGCCTGGCTGGCCCACTTGCAAGTCGGGCCAGAGTTTTTGGAAGAGGCTTGTGAGAGCCGGAACAGGCAAGAGAGCAGGAGGGCAAAAAAAAGAAGAGAACGGGCAGTGGTCTGCTCGTGTTTTTATAGTCTCTGGGTGGGGCGAGCAGGTGAAGGCACACCCTTCTGTTCGCTCGCGCAGACTCTCAGAGGAAAATTATTAAAAAGATTAATAATTTGGCATTAAATTTGGTCAGTCTGGCAAATCAGTTTTCCCACACAACCCGTTTAACACACATTGTAATTAATGCATCATAAACTAACTTGTGAGGTAACTTCTACTTGTCTAATCTGACTGAACTGAGAGACATTGATTATCTTTCATTCTTTATGGAGTACACATGAAATAGGATGTTCATACACACAAAGATATAACATGAATCATTCGTAGTTCAGTTGTCTGTCAAGAATTATCATGATATAAATGTGTAAAATGCGGTTACTTATGTGAGTTGTCACTAAGGATAGTTCCAAGTTTCGCCACTTGGAGGTGTTGTTGCTCCATCTAGACGTTCCAGGAAGGGCGAGGCGCCAGAGTATCCTTTTGTGATTGATAAGAAGTCATGAACATTCCTTTGATCGGTCATTTGTGTATTCCAAACCATTGGAGCCATTTGTTCGGGCTCCGAGCAGACTGCTGGAAATACACTCCTTTGGCAGACGCATAAATTCCTTTGTCACCTGGTCAGCGGCTTCAAAAGAGTTTTGTTGGTGGCAAGGACCACCTGTAGAGCTGACCAGGCTGGATCCTGTCTGGGCATTGGCATATTCATGCACTGCAGAGAATTTGCTTCAAGAGAAGCAAACTAAAAAAAAATTAGAGGGTGGAATGGACCTAGGCAATAGTTGTTACAGACCCCCCTTCGTCAAGCGGGATGAATCTTCAGGATGTCCAGGTTGGCGGGTCCAGATGATGCGTGGCCAGGGTCCAGGCCACGGTCAGACGGCCGGAGTCCCACTCACGCTCTGCTGCAACACTCAAGACATACCACTGGTGCCACTTTTCCCTAACCTCTGCCTGGTTATGTGTATGCAGGGTACGTCTGTGTGTTTTCAATGTGTCTCTATGTGTATTCAGTTAACAGTGTGTCTAACTTGGTACTGTGTCAGCTAACTGAGGGACTCGGGTCCCAAAACAGGCGCGGGCCTGGGAAAGACGCAAGACGCGAAATTCCAAACAAAAGAAAAGGAAGAAAACTTTTCCTAAGGCTATAAGGCTAGTATCATATTATGAGTAACTAGGGGAAAACGAACAGCAAATTAAAGAAAAGAGAGAGAGAACGAAAAAGAGGCTTTCGCCTTCTAAAACTCAAAAACCCGGGACTATACTCAGGCCATAACTCTCTTATAAAGACGGGGAGGTTGTCTCAGGCACCTGCGTGTCGGTGCAAATCTCCACCCCTGGGGGTGTTCGTCAAAAAAAAAAGTCTTAGGTCGGTTAGCGCGACACTATCGTTGCTAGGTACTTAGCTATCGCGTCTTCCTATGGCGTAATTAAACACCCAAAAAGTCGTGCGTTATCCAAGAATAACTGAAGGGAAAAGGGAAAGAAAGGGAGGAGGGGAGAAAAGGGAGCAAAAGGAAGGAAAAAAAAAAAATCAGAGTATCCTTGGCAGTTGCGCTAGACTAAGGGAAGGAAGGCAAAGGGGCTTAGTTAGATTAGCTAGACTCACTAACGCTTTAAAAAGAGTACTCTGACCTGCTTTTGAAGGCCTTAAGTACGGGGGAGCTTTTCATGGCTAGCAAAAACTGATTTCACGCAGCATACCATTCATAAGTATCATAACACCTTGAGTGTACATAATCTTTTGAATTTGAGTTGCAAATCATTTTGTAGTTGTCTAGTCTAGTTCTGCATAATGCTATCGGTGTTACAGCTAGGACCGTATCCTTAAGTGTTGCACCAAGCGTCTGCAAATAAGTAGCAAAACACAGTATGCTAACCTCTCGCAATCAACAAAGACAAGCGGATTAGCGTCTCGGTATGGTATCACTGAGGGGTTCGGTAGGTGCAGCGGGGTGTTGACCCCCCTTTTGCACGTGTGATACTTTCAAACATCGTAGTCAGCGAGGTCGGTCGGCGGAATTTGGCACGTCTGTCGAAGGTGGCGGTTGGGTCGCTGACTCGGAGTCGGCTGGTGACCCCCCTTTGTCAGTTCCGCACGTATGCTGGTCCTGAGATTCGCTCGATCGCGTTCTCAGACGTTCAAAACCGCAGTGACTTTTGATCTGGTTTCGGTGGACCCATCTCAGTTGGTCCCCCTGACGTCCTTTATTCATCCTAATTTGATAGGCGACGGGTGACAGTTTGTCGACGATTTCGTATGGTCCTGACCACCGGGGAAGAAATTTCCGGGCGATGCCCCTCTGGGCACGCGGAGTATTAGCATTTGGTTGCGCGAACAAGTAGTACCATACTCGATCACCTATTTCGAACTCGGTTCGTGAGGCTTTCCTATCGTAGTAGGTTTTCTGACCTTCTGCACTTTGCTTAAGCCGTTGTTGAGCAAATGCAAACGTGGCTCGGAGGTGGGCTTGCAAGTCCTCCACGTACTGGGAGGCCGTGTATGCCGTGGCTAGGTTTGTTTCGCCTGGCTGGTACATCAGGTGCAGGGGGAGCGTCATTCGCCGTCCGGTCATCATTTCAAAAGGGGCCACCCCTGTGGATTCGTGAGGGGTGGCTCGAATTGCCATGAGGATCAGTGGGAGTCGGGTGTCCCAGTCCCGATGGTTGGAAACAACAAACTTTTTCAGCAAATTTACCACGGTGCGATTAGTCCGCTCCACCTGTCCTGATGACTGCGGGTGATGGCTAATATGCAACTGGGCCTTGATTCCGAGCATTTGCCAAAGTTGTTGCATCACCTCGGCTGTGAAGTGGGTTCCCCTGTCTGAGTTAACCCGTGAGGGCAACCCAAAACGGGAGAACACGTGGTTCATCAGCAGGCATGCAGTGGTGTGTGCGGTGTCGTTTGGAGCAGGCAGGCATTCTACCCACTTGGTGAACGCGCAAACTACTGTAAGAAAGTATTTGTTCCCTCTCAGAGATCTGACCAGTGGTCCCACCCAATCAATTTGGAGATCAGACCATGGGAAGTTGACTCCTTTCTGTTGGAGTGGTGCTCGGTGACTCGGGTTTGCTGGCTGAAACTGGCAGCAAACCAGGCATCCTTTGATGTAGGTTGCTACATCATTATGCATGCGCGGCCAGTATGCCACCTGTTGTAGTGCGGTGACAGTGGCCTTGAATCCGCGGTGGCCTGCATAAGGCGCGTCGTGGGCGTATGTTAGCAAGACCCCCCTTTGGCTCCGTGGAACCACCAACCGCAGGGCAGGCGGAGACGCGGAGTCATAAACCAGAAGGCCTTTAACGAGACGCAGCCTTTGCAGCACGGAGAGCAAGTCTTTGAGGTCGCTGTCGTCACTCAACGCGTCAGGCGACACGGGGTTGGCGACAGGATCAGAAAGGTGCTGAATTATTTTGAAAAGCGCGGGGTCGCCGGCCTGTTGGGCGACCAAGTCGGAGGTTCGGACGGGCGGTACGCACGCCACGGGCCCCGTAGGGGTCCGTGTGGGGGCGTCGCGAGACTCAGCGGCGGCCGCAGCGCGGCGGCGCGTGAGAACGTGGACCTCCAGGGTGGGCTGGGTGGGCAGCCAAGCTGTATCAAATGTCCAAGGAGTCCCGTTGAGGGCCCCTTGTTTGGCTAACGTGTCCGTTAGGTCGTTAAAATGTTTGTCAGGTCCTGGGACTTTTGAGTGTCCCCGGACCTTTTTCCAATAGACATGCATATCATTGGAGGAAACCAAATGGTCGCATGTCAAAATGAGGTCGCGGTGTTTAACGGGTTTCTTCGCTGACGTAAGGAAACCATTTCGACGCCACACCGGTAGATGACAGGTGAAGGCGAGGCGGGCATAGTTTGAGTCAGTGCAGATAACCAGCACCGTGACACCGTGTTCAACTGCTAATTTGAGTGTAATCAGGATGCCAGCGATTTCCGCATATTGAGAAGAGTGGGGGCCCAATTGGAATAGCAGTGGTTTGCACGGTGTGTCGTCGACCCAAGCGATGCCCACCCCAGCCTGCAGCTGGGTTTGGTGGTGGTAAGAGCAGCCATCCACGTAAGCTGTAGGCATGTCTTTGCAGACATGTTCCTCAAAATAGCGGTGACGCGTGAATTCCGGCATCGGTGCCACGGCGACGTCTGTCGGCGGGGTCGGGGAAGTTGACACACAGTTCTGGCAAATCGCTAGATCGGTACCCAGCGGTAACTTTGCGTTTTTCGCGTACCGGACTCGAACATCGTAACTTTGTAACGCCATAAGCCAGCCGGCAATGCGCGCGTTCGTTACGACACCGTCTCGAATGCGTTGGTTGTTAAGAAAAGTAACCGGATGATGGTTAGTATCAATCGTTACTTTTTGACATCCAATGTAGTTTGAGAAATGTTTGATTGCCCATACTGTGGAAAGCAGGGCTTTTTCGCAGTCGGAGTATTTCAACTCAGGGCCGTTCAACGTTTTACTGGCGTACGCCACGACGCGTTTATCCTGGTCGTACATTTGGTATAGACCCGCACTCAAACAATGGTCGGAGAATCCTGCTTCCAAGAAAAATTCCTTGTTGCTATCGGGGTACGCGAGACAGGGAGCGGAGCCCAGCTTTTGTTTTAGCATATTCATCGCGTTGTTTTGTTCGTCACCCCAATCGAAGGGCGTGTCTTTCTTCAGCAGGTTAGTAAGAGGGCGTGCTATGTCAGCAAAGTGTTCAATGAACTGGCGCGAATAGTTGCACACGCCAAGGAAGCTGCGCAATTTTGACACATCGGTGGGGGTTTTGATGTCAAGAAGGCCTTGAATACGGCTGGATTGTGGTTCAATCCCGTTCGGCCCAACCAAGATCCCCACGTAGTTGACCTTCGTGCGACACCACTGACCTTTCAGGAGGGACAGTTTGGCACCTGCAGAAGACAGCTGTCCAAGAACGTGGTCGATTTCCATCAAATGGTCATCCAAAGAGGAGCTCCTCATCATAATGTCATCGACATAAATGAGGTTGCCCCTGGCGGCGGCATCAGGGCACGCCTTGTTGAGGAAGATGTTAAATTCGGCTGGCGAGTTGGCGTAGCCGAATGGACACCGGTTGAAAGTGTACTGTTTGTTGCCAAAGGTGAATGCCAACTTGTATTGATCCCTGGGATCTACTGGGATCGTCCAGAACCCCGAAGCCACATCGATGGTGGTGAAGAATTTGGCATCTCGAACCTTGGGAAGTTCCTGTTCAAGTTGTGTCATGGGCCATCGCGAAAGAGGAACCTGTTGGTTCAGTTTGCGATAGTCAATGGTTGGTCTCCATGTACCGTTTGGCTTCAAGACTGGCCACAATGGAGCCGAATAGGTGCTGTTACAGGGGCGAATGATGCCCTTTTCCAGCATGGCGTCGATAGTCTTCTGTACTGGTTCGTAAGAAGCTATTGGAATCTTGTACTGGCGCACGAAAGTTGGAGGAGCGCCGGGCTGAGTCGGGATGCGGACTACATGTAGTGCCGTCAACCCGCAATCCAAGGAGTCCTTGGCAAAAGACGGTGTGTATTTCATTAACACGGTGCGCAAACGTTCGCGGTCCTGTTCGGACCGGAGCGCGTCGGCGCGGTGCAGAACTTCTTGGAGGTGCTCCTCGAACTCTGGGTACGGTTGAAGGTCCCCATTTGGAGTCGTGGTTGGTTGAGGTTTCTCTGGGTTTCCAGAGGGAATGCTCGAGGGCGTTGGAGGCAACGCGCTCAAGGCATAAATCACCAGTTGTTGGTCTGTCCCCAGGTCCACCCGGACGATGTCTTCATCGTTGGTGGGACCGGCAGGGTTGACCGTAACAAGCTGAGATGGCCTGGTGAGTCTTCGGCCACCGGTGTCTTCAGTCAAGAACAAGTCCGATGGGATGTGTCCAACCACAGGTACCGTTAGAGTGAAGTCGTGGAAGTCGGAACGGATGAGCAGGCCCAGACGGGTCGCTTTTGGTATGCGAACGTCGTACGAAAGGGGGTTGTGAACCAAGATCAGAGTGGTGAGGGAGGCGTCCACGATGGGCGTGGCCTCCAAGAGTAACGACAGGTTCATGAATTCCGATGAAGGTTGAAAGAAAGCGGGGTTAGCATTCAAGACCTGGTTAGCTCGCGCCACCAAGCGAACCGGAATGTTGATCGTGGTCGCCGGAGCGATCACTTCATCCTCGTTTAAGACTTCGCAAGCATCTGGGATGGTCTGTCCGGACTTCATGTTTGGAAGACTGGGAACACAAGCTAGAGGTTCCGAGTTGGTGAGGGACCAAAGCACGTTGTTGATGGTGTCCACATGGACGGCAAGACGAACAAGCAAATCTGCACCCACAAAAAGGGTGTGAGGCGCGTCCGGGACAACCAAGAAGTAGTGGGTCAGTGAGTGCTGCTTCCACTGAAGGTTTAAGGCGCACACGCCCACTGCAGTTATTGTAAGAGGAGGTTCCGTGTTCAACGGAAACCGGCAAGACTTGGAGACGAAAAGAATGTTCGGGTCGAGATCTCGCAAGTTGTCAGCGAATGCTGCAGAAATGGCTGACTTGTCAGCCCACAAGGCGAGGACAGCGTCAAGAACAGGTGCACCTTGCACGTGGACACCTCCGATGATGCGTGGGGCGTACCCTGCATCAGGTGGGGGTGGGTCAAGGTCACAAAGAAAGGTGTCGTGGCTTCTCAGCCGGTCCTTTGTCGGGGACGCGAGGGGTCCTGCCTTGGACTGTGTCGTGTCCCAGCTCCCTGTGGGGGCATCTGCTTCCCCGTGGGGTGGCTGCGCCCGAGTCACAGTGCAGAGCTGAGCCTGGTCAGGGCCCGAAGGAAATGTCGGCAGGGCCTGCCGCACCTGGGCCCAAATCTGGAGTCTCTGGTAGTCTATGATGGGTTGGAAGCGGAACAACAGGTCTTGGCCAATAAGAAGGGGGACTGACTCAATGGGTCCCACATAGACTGGATGGATGAATTCCATGGGGCCAATGGACCAGTGTACCATCGCGACAGATTCCAGCTTTGTGTTAGTAGGTGAGAAAGCGCTAACGGTGAGTGGGCACCGCCGTAGGCGGAGCGGTCGACTGTTAGCTTGTGACGCGGCGCGGAGTTGTTCGAACACCGTGTTGGACATCACCGTGATGTCCGCGGCGGGATCTACAAGGGCTTCGTAGGTTAGAGCTCGCTCCAGGGTGACGCTCAGATAGAATTTACGAGCCATCCCCCTGGTGGTGAGGTCACCTAAAAGCTGTTGGAACGGTCTCACGTCATCGGTTGATCGCGATACATGCGGGTCTGCTGTATTTGGATCAGCCTGCAGTACCAATATTGTTGAGTCAGAAGGCAGTTTAGTAGGTGTCTGAGTGTCGGCTACTGGAGGCCCCTCTGGTGACCTCTGCTGGTGGGTCACTTCAGTGGGCATCCGGCCGTCGGTTAGTCATAAAGGCGGGTCTTTTGACGAGTCTTTTGACAATTTCAGGAGTGCCTTCAATATGCCGCTGGCAACTGCGTGGTGGTCAGTCTCGGAGTCGGCTTGGCGGTTCCGGGACTCGCGGCAGGAATCGGTTGCTGGTACGCGTTCGACTTTATCACGTTTTGGATGATAGCGCGAATCGGGCTTTCCTTTAGCAACTTTGGAGCGCCGGCGGTCGTCAGCTTGCTTTTCTCCGTCCGCTTTCTCGTCACGCGAGTAGTCGGTTTTGGAGCGCGGTTTCCGGTTTCGCGGGGCGCGGGACTGTTTTGACTTTTTTGATTTAGTCTGGTCTTCCCTCGGAGCAAAGGAGCAAGCTCCCTCCAGCTCTGAAGGAGGACCCACGTCCACTTTATAAATTCCTGCGTCGCCTACCTTGGGGGCGGATAATTTTAGCTTTGCATAGCCCCTAGCTGCTAAGTCACGTAGCTGCGAGCTATTCAGTGTCTCAGGACACAAAGCCAATCCCAAGTAGTGGTTAAGGTTTTGTTGGAGGTTTCGGACAAATAACGTTTTAAAACCAGGATCTTCCTCCATGTTGGGCACGTTACGAGTCCCAAAATAGGCATCGCGAAGACGACTATAGAAGGCCTGAGGAGCCTCCTGCTTTCCCTGTTTGACGAACATGGCGACTTCCATGCCCGACAACCCAGGAGAACCGTCAAACTCGCGTGAGATGGCTTGGTGCAGTGCCAAGGGGTCAGACAACACATCAGCGGGCTGCCGTTCCAGCAGTCTGTTGACTGCTCGGCTGGACGTCATTTTGATCAAGTACAACTTATCTTCCACGGTTGCCATTGGGAACCGCTGGAGATGATAGTTGATGTCTTTCAAGTACTCTGTTGTGTTGTGGGACCCCCCTGGTTTCGGTTCGAATTTGGTTATATTTCGAGCCAGCTTGTCCAAATCTTTCCAGGCCACGCCCATTTGTCCCTCCAACGGGGGAGTCGACATGGGTCCACGTTGGAAACTGTCATCACCTGATGGCCCGAAAGCGTGTGGGGAGGCGGCCATTGGAGGTGCCAGGCCTAAAGCGGCGGTGGTCACTGGCGGCGTCCTCCAGGCGGTTCCGGACTCAGGTGGCAGTTTGAGCTGTGGTGCTGTGGCTCTGGGATCAGGAGGTCTGTGTGGGGGTGGAGCTCCCGGCCGGGAGGCTCCTCGGGAGACCTCATGCAACTGCTGCGCGCGTTGCAACTCATGTTTAATATGAGCTAACTCTGCCTCATATTCCTGCTGGCATTGTCGGAGGCGGGTAACCTCGGCTTCAGTCAATGCTAATTTAGTTCGCAGGTCATATGAGCGGTCCACTTCGGCATTACGTTCCTCCCTAAAGGTCTGTACCTGAACTTGGAGGCGCTTCACTTCATCGGTTGACTGAGCTAGCGACGAACTAACCCGAAAGTAATTAGCTTCTGCTAGCCGAAGTTGGTCTTTTGACGGTCGTTCAGTCAAGTCAGTCACCTCTGCTTTTAGTTTGTGAATTTCATTTGCCGCGGATCTCAGCAGTTTTTCTTGCTCTCGATTTGTCTCTTCGACGGTCGCGAGAGCTTGGGTTAACTCACCAATCTTTTGATGGGAGTCGGGAGTGAAAGCAGACTCATCTGCATCACTGCCCAGATTTTCGGCTAGCGCCGCATCTGCGCGGGCTTCTGCCTCATCCAGCTGCGCTTTAACGTCATCCAGCTGGGTCTCCATGACCTTCACTCGGTCGTGGGCGGCTTCAAGCTGTGCCGTGGCATCACGGCTCTGCTGTTGTGCCATGTCAAGTTGGTGTTTCACTTGACAGTCCTCGGCATCGCTCAGCTTCAAGTGTGCGGCAAGGTTCAAAGTCAGACATCCGAGCATTCGAATGAGTGACTTGTCCTTTGGGGCTTTGGTCTCAGCGTCACTCATGAGCTGCGCGAGGTTATCATTTAGCGTATTGACATCCGCATCCCTAATAGACTCAGCGTATCCAGGTAAGAAGTCCTTGGTCAGCTTCTGCACCAGTTGAGCCAAGGTATCTAGGTTCTCACAGGGGCTGGGAGTCTCTCGGAGTGATGCCATATTGTCAATAGCTTTTTAAACGATCACACTTGTACTAGCGTTTAATAGTTAGTTAATCAGCGTACGCAGTTAGCTAACTACCGCTATCAAGTATTATCGTCAACAATACACACTGGGTTCAAATTATCAAAAGGGGAATTGCCACAAAAGCAAAAGATTTGTAGTGGGCTATGCAACCCACAGCTTACACTATAGTTGGGAGAAATCAATTCCAGTTATTAAAACAAACAAAAACAAACGGCAATAAAAAATAGAATAATAAATAAAGCAAAATAAAATAAAATAAAATAAAATAATAATAATACTAACTTCAACTTGACTCACTCAGCAAAGAATAGCTTAAACGAGGGACAGGGTAACTCTAAAATGTTACAGCGGTCAATCCCAAAAGCTAAATCAAAAAAAAAATTCAAACAAAAAAATTTTTTTTTTTTGGAAGTCGAGTTAAAAGTTGAAATTAAAATTAAATTAAATAAACAATAAAACAGAAAAAGGGGGAAATAAACTTAAAAGGGGTTAATAGTCTTAGTCAAATGACTGGTTACAGTGTCAGTACAGTTTCATGCAAATGTCCTGTGGACGGGGTTTTTGGGACACAAAACTGCAGAACTATACAGAAATATTAGAGCTGCCTCTCTAATAATAGCTCATTCGAACTCACACCTTCTTATTAACTAGACACAACCGAAAAACAAAAACAAAAGAACAAACAAAAACAACAAAGTTAAAAATAATTGATAAAAATGAGAAGAAAACAAATAAAAGGGAAGAAAATAATAATAATAGTACTAGGTCTACCAAACCAACTAAACAAACACAAAACCTGAAATTAAGTGGAATGTTAAGTCAAGAATATAGCTAGTTAGCCTAGTATGAAACTGGATAAAAGGGAATACGAAAAAAAAAAGAGGAAAAAAAAGAAAAACACAATAGTGTAAATAGTTCCTTTGTATTAATTTGACCCAGCAGTATGTTTTGTTGATGCACCCGTAATTACTCTCACGCTAGGCAGCGTAAAAGGCTAGAATGCGGTCAGCTATTACTATAATCCTTAAACGCAAACAGTCAATTAAACCTACAACTGCGTTTAATCGGACGTGGATAAATTTTTTATTATCCTTGTGTACTAACGGTGACGACACTCACTAAGTACAACGCTCGACACGGAAAACAATTCAAAAAGCAATGTGAAGTGACATTGAATCAGAATTATCGCGGAGCAAGGACCACCGGCGTTAAAGCAGCAGTGGGGGGGTCAGTTGTCTATTGACAGCTCAAACGCTGTCTGACAGCTGACAACCTGCGAGACCCGCTCCCTTTCGGGGCGTCTACAGGCGTGGCTCAAACTCGCCAATGAGAAGGGAGGGGGAGGTACTCAACCACGCCTCCACGAGCCACACAGCTCTTCACAAGGACTATGGCGCCACCTTGTGGAAATGCGTACACGGTACAGGTAAGCAGCTAACGTCTTAGCGCTCTGTTAATCCGCTCGCCACGAGCTGAAACTTTGAGTCGGCGGCTACAAAAGCTCAGTCACGACTCAAACTTCTCCCACAAGCTAGGTGTAGGAGGAACACGGGGAAAGTGACTCGGACGTCGTTTACGTTGCTCGCGGTTAGCTACTCCGAAGCACGTAACTCGAGTCGGGTCAACGCGACGCACGTAGGCTGTCACGTGACTTCCCACAATTTCCGGAAACACAACAACACAAAGACAAACAACTTCAAATTCAGCCAGCTGAAATTTAAAAGTTGCACAACTCGAGTTCTATCACGTACGTTTTCAAATACAAGCCACTATTTTTTTCAAACGGTGACCGGCTCTTACTTTTATTCCAACAATCAATCCCGTTACTCTCGTTTACTTATAGCACGTCACTCCGTGGTAACACACGCAAGATGGCGGCTAACCAGACGCTCGATTCAAAGTTGAAGGGGAAAGTCAGTGCAGTTCTATGTAAGAAGAAATGTTTACCTTTTTGCACAGAGATAAATGATTAGGTACACTACGTGAAATGCGTTTTACTTTTCACGTCCAAAGTCTTGTGTTTTCGAGTGGATCTTCTTATGTTTTGTAGCCTCACACGGCCGGCACCATTATGTAGCGATAATTGGGTCGTCTTTTGGACGAATTAATAATCTGGACGTTACAGAGGTAAATTGTATTTACCTCAATAACCTCTGGGGCACCACGTTTGTTTTGCTTCGTATTAACAGGAGCAAACAACGACCAAAATCCTTCTTTTATCAGTCATTGATAATCTAAAGTCGCCACACTCGATATTCAGTGGTTCGTTGTACTAACAAAAGAATAATAATCCACTCGGAAACACAGATGACTTAGGCGGAATAAAGTTTATAAAACATGCATTTATTCACGATTGCTACACTACAGAATCAAAATACTGCCTATCTAACTATTCTACCGTCAGAAGAAAAGAAATAAAATAAAGCGAATGAAAATAAGGAAGGAATGCGAATGAATAAAGAAACAGGGAAAAGAGAAAATTTGACCTGCCAGATTTGTGATGTTTCAAACGTAAGTGGCACACAGTGGATACGCCGAGGTAGAAATCAAGCGCACTTACGAGCCCTGGAGTTGCGTAGCAACGAACAGAAGTGGCGGCCTTTTTGACAAGGGGGAAAAAAAGAGTCAATGTTCGTTGAAAAATGCAAGGAAAAAAAAAGGTTTATTCCACAGGTTAGCGAGGGAGCCGCGCCAGGGGCCTGACGTAGTTGCGCGGCTCGTCCCTTGATTGGTTGGTGATCCGGCGAGGTTGATCCTCGCCGAGGTTGGTTCTGCTGGGCAGCTGTCCGAGCTCAGGTGTTGCAGCTCGGTCAGTACGCGCCTGCGTACGGGGAAGGCCAGCCGTTGGAGGTGCGTTGGCACTGCGGCGGAGCGCCACCGAGTAGCAGGTGCGGTGCGCGGCTTAGGTGCACAACCTTGAGTCCGGCGGTGCGTTGCAAGTGTACCCGGGACCGAGAAGGTCGGGCGGGTGAGCACCGATAGTGGAACAAAAAAACAAAAAAACGAAAGAGTCTTTAGTCAGCGTTGCAGTTTGCACTTGCTTTGGCGTGGCGTGGCGCGAGGATCCGATCTCGTTAACGGATCCTGCCAGGAAAGAAAAAGCCACGTGGTTTGCAAGTTTCTTAGACAAAGGGTTCGAGCAGCCTGGCTGGCCCACTTGCAAGTCGGGCCAGAGTTTTTGGAAGAGGCTTGTGAGAGCCGGAACAGGCAAGAGAGCAGGAGGGCAAAAAAAAGAAGAGAACGGGCAGTGGTCTGCTCGTGTTTTTATAGTCTCTGGGTGGGGCGAGCAGGTGAAGGCACACCCTTCTGTTCGCTCGCGCAGACTCTCAGAGGAAAATTATTAAAAAGATTAATAATTTGGCATTAAATTTGGTCAGTCTGGCAAATCAGTTTTCCCACACAACCCGTTTAACACACATTGTAATTAATGCATCATAAACTAACTTGTGAGGTAACTTCTACTTGTCTAATCTGACTGAACTGAGAGACATTGATTATCTTTCATTCTTTATGGAGTACACATGAAATAGGATGTTCATACACACAAAGATATAACATGAATCATTCGTAGTTCAGTTGTCTGTCAAGAATTATCATGATATAAATGTGTAAAATGCGGTTACTTATGTGAGTTGTCACTAAGGATAGTTCCAAGTTTCGCCACTTGGAGGTGTTGTTGCTCCATCTAGACGTTCCAGGAAGGGCGAGGCGCCAGAGTATCCTTTTGTGATTGATAAGAAGTCATGAACATTCCTTTGATCGGTCATTTGTGTATTCCAAACCATTGGAGCCATTTGTTCGGGCTCCGAGCAGACTGCTGGAAATACACTCCTTTGGCAGACGCATAAATTCCTTTGTCACCTGGTCAGCGGCTTCAAAAGAGTTTTGTTGGTGGCAAGGACCACCTGTAGAGCTGACCAGGCTGGATCCTGTCTGGGCATTGGCATATTCATGCACTGCAGAGAATTTGCTTCAAGAGAAGCAAACTAAAAAAAAATTAGAGGGTGGAATGGACCTAGGCAATAGTTGTTACACTATACATGGTCGTTTTTTTGTCGAAAAAAAAAGCCTTACTATACATGGTCGTTTTTTTGTCGGAAAAAAAAGCCTTACTATACATGGTCGTTTTTTTGTCAGAAAAAAAAGCCTTACTATACATGGTCGTTTTTTGTCGGAAAAAAACCCTTACTATACATGGTCGTTTTTTGTCGGAAAAAAAAGCCTTACTATACATGGTCGTTTTTTTGTCGGAAAAAAAAGCCTTACTATACATGGTCGTTTTTTTGTCGGAAAAAAAAGCCTTACTATACATGGTCGTTTTTATGTTGGAAAAAAAAGCCTTACTATACATGGTCTTTTTTTTTTTCGGAAAAAAAGCCTTACTATACAAGGTCGTTTTTTTGTCGGAAAAAAAAGCCTGACTATACATGGTCATTTTTTTATCGGAAAAAAAAGCCTTACTATACATGGTCGTTTTTTTGTCAGAAAAAAAAGCCTTACTATACATGGTCGTTTTTTGTCGGAAAAAAAAGCCTTACTATACATGGTCGTTTTTTTGTCGGAAAAAAAAGCCTTACTATACATGGTCGTTTTTTTGTCGTAAAAAAAAGCCTTACTATACATGGTCGTTTTTTTGTCAGAAAAAAAAAGCCTTACTATACATGGTCGTTTTTTTGTCGTAAAAAAAAGCCTTACTATACATGGTCGTTTTTTTGTCGTAAAAAAAAGCCTTACTATACATGGTCGTTTTTTGTCGGAAAAAAAAGCCTTACTATACATGGTCGTTTTTTTGTCAGAAAAAAAAAGCCTTACTATACATGGTCGTTTTTTTGTCGGAAAAAAAAGCCTTACTATACATGGTCGTTTTTTTGTCGAAAAAAAAAGCCTTACAATACAAGGTCGTTTGGTTTGACTCAGCCTGGGATCGAACCCACAACCTCAGTGTCAGAGTGTAGACACTCTACCACTAAACCACGGGGCTGTTAGTCTGTTTACTGGAAAGAGGAGCAATGAGTTTAGTAAGTATGACTAGGAAAAAAATATATATAAAAATAAAAAAATAAAAAAAATGAATAAATAAAAAAAAGCCTTACTATACATGGTCGTTTTTTTGTCAGAAAAAAAAGCCTTACTATACATGGTCGTTTTTTGTCGGAAAAAAAAGCCTTACTATACATGGTCGTTTTTTTGTCAGAAAAAAAAGCCTTACTATATACATGGTCGTTTTTTTGTCGGGAAAAAAAAGCCTTACTATACATGGTCGTTTTTTTGTCGGAAAAAAAATAGCCTGACTATACATGGTCGTTTTTTTGTCGGAAAAAAAAAGCCTTACTATACATGGTCGTTTTTTTGTCGGAAAAAAAAGCCTTACTATACATGGTCGTTTTTTGTCGGAAAAAAAAGCCTTACTATACATGGTCGTTTTTTTTGTCAGAAAAAAAAGCCTTACTATACATGGCCGTTTTTTTGTCAGAAAAAAAAGCCTTACTATACATGGTCGTTTTTTTATCGGAAAAAAAAGCCTTACTATACATGGTCGTTTTTTTGTCGGAAAAAAAAGCCTTACTATACATGGTCGTTTTTTTGTCGGAAAAAAAAAGCCTTACTATACATGGTCGTTTTTTTGTCGGAAAAAAAAAGCCTTACTATACATGGTCGTTTTTTTGTCGAAAAAAAAAGCCTTACTATACATGGTCGTTTTTTTGTCGGAAAAAAAAGCCTTACTATACATGGTCGTTTTTTTGTCAGAAAAAAAAGCCTTACTATACATGGTCGTTTTTTGTCGGAAAAAAAAGCCTTACTATACATGGTCGTTTTTTTGTCAGAAAAAAAAGCCTTACTATACATGGTCGTTTTTTTGTCGGAAAAAAAAGCCTTACTATACATGGTCGTTTTTTTGTCGGAAAAAAAAGCCTTACTATACATGGTCGTTTTTTTGTCGGAAAAAAACCCTTACTATACATGGTCGTTTTTTGTCGGAAAAAAAAGCCTTACTATACATGGTCGTTTTTTTGTCGGAAAAAAAAGCCTTACTATACATGGTCGTTTTTTTGTCGGAAAAAAAAGCCTTACTATACATGGTCGTTTTTATGTTGGAAAAAAAAGCCTTACTATACATGGTCTTTTTTTTTTTCGGAAAAAAAGCCTTACTATACAAGGTCGTTTTTTTGTCGGAAAAAAAAGCCTGACTATACATGGTCATTTTTTTATCGGAAAAAAAAGCCTTACTATACATGGTCGTTTTTTTGTCAGAAAAAAAAGCCTTACTATACATGGTCGTTTTTTGTCGGAAAAAAAAGCCTTACTATACATGGTCGTTTTTTTGTCGGAAAAAAAAGCCTTACTATACATGGTCGTTTTTTTGTCGTAAAAAAAAGCCTTACTATACATGGTCGTTTTTTTGTCAGAAAAAAAAAGCCTTACTATACATGGTCGTTTTTTTGTCGTAAAAAAAAGCCTTACTATACATGGTCGTTTTTTTGTCGTAAAAAAAAGCCTTACTATACATGGTCGTTTTTTGTCGGAAAAAAAAGCCTTACTATACATGGTCGTTTTTTTGTCAGAAAAAAAAAGCCTTACTATACATGGTCGTTTTTTTGTCGGAAAAAAAAGCCTTACTATACATGGTCGTTTTTTTGTCGAAAAAAAAAGCCTTACAATACAAGGTCGTTTGGTTTGACTCAGCCTGGGATCGAACCCACAACCTCAGTGTCAGAGTGTAGACACTCTACCACTAAACCACGGGGCTGTTAGTCTGTTTACTGGAAAGAGGAGCAATGAGTTTAGTAAGTATGACTAGGAAAAAAAATATATATATAAAAATAAAAAAATAAAAAAAATGAATAAATAAAAAAAAGCCTTACTATACATGGTCGTTTTTTTGTCAGAAAAAAAAGCCTTACTATACATGGTCGTTTTTTGTCGGAAAAAAAAGCCTTACTATACATGGTCGTTTTTTTGTCAGAAAAAAAAGCCTTACTATATACATGGTCGTTTTTTTGTCGGGAAAAAAAAGCCTTACTATACATGGTCGTTTTTTTGTCGGAAAAAAAATAGCCTGACTATACATGGTCGTTTTTTTGTCGGAAAAAAAAAGCCTTACTATACATGGTCGTTTTTTTGTCGGAAAAAAAAGCCTTACTATACATGGTCGTTTTTTGTCGGAAAAAAAAGCCTTACTATACATGGTCGTTTTTTTTGTCAGAAAAAAAAGCCTTACTATACATGGCCGTTTTTTTGTCAGAAAAAAAAGCCTTACTATACATGGTCGTTTTTTTATCGGAAAAAAAAGCCTTACTATACATGGTCGTTTTTTTGTCGGAAAAAAAAGCCTTACTATACATGGTCGTTTTTTTGTCGGAAAAAAAAAGCCTTACTATACATGGTCGTTTTTTTGTCGGAAAAAAAAAGCCTTACTATACATGGTCGTTTTTTTGTCGAAAAAAAAAGCCTTACTATACATGGTCGTTTTTTTGTCGGAAAAAAAAGCCTTACTATACATGGTCGTTTTTTTGTCAGAAAAAAAAGCCTTACTATACATGGTCGTTTTTTGTCGGAAAAAAAAGCCTTACTATACATGGTCGTTTTTTTGTCAGAAAAAAAAGCCTTACTATACATGGTCGTTTTTTTGTCGGAAAAAAAAGCCTTACTATACATGGTCGTTTTTTTGTCGGAAAAAAACCCTTACTATACATGGTCGTTTTTTGTCGGAAAAAAAAGCCTTACTATACATGGTCGTTTTTTTGTCGGAAAAAAAAGCCTTACTATACATGGTCGTTTTTTTGTCGGAAAAAAAAGCCTTACTATACATGGTCGTTTTTATGTTGGAAAAAAAAGCCTTACTATACATGGTCTTTTTTTTTTTCGGAAAAAAAGCCTTACTATACAAGGTCGTTTTTTTGTCGGAAAAAAAAGCCTGACTATACATGGTCATTTTTTTATCGGAAAAAAAAGCCTTACTATACATGGTCGTTTTTTTGTCAGAAAAAAAAGCCTTACTATACATGGTCGTTTTTTGTCGGAAAAAAAAGCCTTACTATACATGGTCGTTTTTTTGTCGGAAAAAAAAGCCTTACTATACATGGTCGTTTTTTTGTCGGAAAAAAAAGCCTTACTATACAAGGTCGTTTGGTTTGACTCAGCCTGGGATCGAACCCACAACCTCAGTGTCAGAGTGTAGACACTCTACCACTAAACCACGGGGGGTGTTAGTCTGTTTTCTGGAAAGAGGAGCAATGAGTTTAGTAAGTATGACTAGGAATTTAAAAAAAAAAAAAATAAAAAAAAAAAAAAAAAAAGCCTGACTATACATGGTCGTTTTTTTGTCAGAAAAAAAAAGCCTTACTATACATGGTCGTTTTTTTGTCGTAAAAAAAAGCCTTACTATACATGGTCGTTTTTTTGTCGTAAAAAAAAGCCTTACTATACATGGTCGTTTTTTGTCGGAAAAAAAAGCCTTACTATACATGGTCGTTTTTTTGTCAGAAAAAAAAAGCCTTACTATACATGGTCGTTTTTTTGTCGGAAAAAAAAGCCTTACTATACATGGTCGTTTTTTTGTCAAAAAAAAAAGCCTTACAATACAAGGTCGTTTGGTTTGACTCAGCCTGGGATCGAACCCACAACCTCAGTGTCAGAGTGTAGACACTCTACCACTAAACCACGGGGCTGTTAGTCTGTTTACTGGAAAGAGGAGCAATGAGTTTAGTAAGTATGACTAGGAAAAAAAATATATATATAAAAATAAAAAAATAAAAAAAATGAATAAATAAAAAAAAGCCTTACTATACATGGTCGTTTTTTTGTCAGAAAAAAAAGCCTTACTATACATGGTCGTTTTTTGTCGGAAAAAAAAGCCTTACTATACATGGTCGTTTTTTTGTCAGAAAAAAAAGCCTTACTATATACATGGTCGTTTTTTTGTCGGAAAAAAAAGCCTTACTATACATGGTCGTTTTTTTGTCGGAAAAAAAATAGCCTTACTATACATGGTCGTTTTTTTGTCGGAAAAAAAAAGCCTTACTATACATGGTCGTTTTTTTGTCGGAAAAAAAAGCCTTACTATACATGGTCGTTTTTTGTCGGAAAAAAAAGCCTTACTATACATGGTCGTTTTTTTTGTCAGAAAAAAAAGCCTTACTATACATGGCCGTGTTTTGGTCGGAAAAAAAAGCCTTACTATACATGGTCGTTTTTTTGTCTGAAAAAAAAGCCTTACTATACATGGTCGTTTTTTTGTCGTAAAAAAAAGCCTTACTATACATGGTCGTTTTTTGTCGGAAAAAAAAGCCTTACTATACATGGTCGTTTTTTTGTCAGAAAAAAAAAGCCTTACTATACATGGTCGTTTTTTTGTCGGAAAAAAAAGCCTTACTATACATGGTCGTTTTTTTGTCGAAAAAAAAAGCCTTACAATACAAGGTCGTTTGGTTTGACTCAGCCTGGGATCGAACCCACAACCTCAGTGTCAGAGTGTAGACACTCTACCACTAAACCACGGGGCTGTGAGTCTGTTTACTGGAAAGAGGAGCAATGAGTTTAGTAAGTATGACTAGGAAAAAAAATATATATATAAAAATAAAAAAATAAAAAAAATGAATAAATAAAAAAAAGCCTTACTATACATGGTCGTTTTTTTGTCAGAAAAAAAAGCCTTACTATACATGGTCGTTTTTTGTCGGAAAAAAAAGCCTTACTATACATGGTCGTTTTTTTGTCAGAAAAAAAAGCCTTACTATATACATGGTCGTTTTTTTGTCGGAAAAAAAAGCCTTACTATACATGGTCGTTTTTTTGTCGGAAAAAAAATAGCCTTACTATACATGGTCGTTTTTTTGTCGGAAAAAAAAAGCCTTACTATACATGGTCGTTTTTTTGTCGGAAAAAAAAGCCTTACTATACATGGTCGTTTTTTTGACGGAAAAAAAAAAGCCTTACTATACATGGTCGTTTTTTTGTCGGAAAAAAAAGCCTTACTATACATGGTCGTTTTTTTGTCGGAAAAAAAAGCCTTACTATACATGGTCGTTTTTTTGTCGGAAAAAAAAGCCTTACTATACATGGTCGTTTTTTTGTCGGAAAAAAAAGCCTTACTATACATGGTCGTTTTTTTGTCGGAAAAAAAAGCCTTACTATACATGGTCGTTTTTTTGTCGGAAAAAAAAGCCTTACTATAGATGGTCGTTTTTTTGTCGAAAAAAAAAGCCTTACTATACATGGTCGTTTTTTTGTCGGAAAAAAAAGCCTTACTATACATGGTCGTTTTTATGTCGGAAAGAAAAGCCTTACTATACATGGTCGTTTTTTTGTCGGAAAAAAAAGCCTTACTATACATGGTCGTTTTTTTTTCGGAAAAAAAAGCCTTACTATACAAGGTCGTTTTTTTGTCGGAAAAAAAAGCCTTACTATACATGGTCGTTTTTTTGTCGAAAAAAAAAGCCTTACTATACATGGTCGTTTTTTTGTCGGAAAAAAAAGCCTTACTATACATGGTCGTTTTTTTGTCGGAAAAAAAAGCCTTACTATACATGGTCGTTTTTTTGTCGGAAAAAAAAGCCTTACTATACAAGGTCGTTTGGTTTGACTCAGCCTGGGATCGAACCCACAACCTCAGTGTCAGAGTGTAGACACTCTACCACTAAACTACGGGGTTGATAGTCTGTTTACTGGAAAGAGGAGCAATGAGTTTAGTAAGTATGACTAGGAATTTTAAAAAAAAAAAAAAAAAAAAAAAAAAAGCCTTACTATACATGGTCTTTTTTTGTCAGAAAAAAAAAAGCCTTACTATACATGGTCGTTTTTTTGTCGGAAAAAAAAGCCTTACTATACATGGTCGTTTTTTTGTCGGAAAAAAAAGCCTTACTATACATGGTCGTTTTTTTGTCGGAAAAAAAAGCCTTACTATACATGGTCGTTTTTTTGTCGGAAAAAAAGCCTTACTCTACATGGTCGTTTTTATGTCGGGAAAAAAAAGCCTTACTATACATGGTCGTTTTTTTGTCGGAATAAAAAGCCTTACTATACATGGTCGTTTTTTTGTCGGAAAAAAAAAAAACCTGACTATACATGGTCATTTTTTTGTCGGAAAAAAAAGCCTTACTATACATGGTCGTTTTTTTGTCAGAAAAAAAAGCCTTACTATACATGGTCGTTTTTTGTCGGAAAAAAAAGCCTTACTATACATGGTCGTTTTTTTGTCAGAAAAAAAAGCCTTACTATACATGGTCGTTTTTTTGTCGGAAAAAAAAGCCTTACTATACATGGTCGTTTTTTTGTCGGAAAAAAAAGCCTTACTATACATGGTCGTTTTTTTGTCGGAAAAAAAAAGCCTTACTATACATGGTCGTTTTTTTGTCGGAAAAAAAAGCCTTACTATACATGGTCGTTTTTTTGTCGGAAAAAAACCCTTACTATACATGGTCGTTTTTTGTCGGAAAAAAAAGCCTTACTATACATGGTCGTTTTTTGTCGGAAAAAAAAGCCTTACTATACATGGTCGTTTTTTTTGTCAGAAAAAAAAGCCTTACTATACATGGCCGTGTTTTGGTCGGAAAAAAAAGCCTTACTATACATGGTCGTTTTTTTGTCTGAAAAAAAAGCCTTACTATACATGGTCGTTTTTTTGTCGTAAAAAAAAGCCTTACTATACATGGTCGTTTTTTGTCGGAAAAAAAAGCCTTACTATACATGGTCGTTTTTTTGTCAGAAAAAAAAAGCCTTACTATACATGGTCGTTTTTTTGTCGGAAAAAAAAGCCTTACTATACATGGTCGTTTTTTTGTCGAAAAAAAAAGCCTTACAATACAAGGTCGTTTGGTTTGACTCAGCCTGGGATCGAACCCACAACCTCAGTGTCAGAGTGTAGACACTCTACCACTAAACCACGGGGCTGTGAGTCTGTTTACTGGAAAGAGGAGCAATGAGTTTAGTAAGTATGACTAGGAAAAAAAAAATATATATAAAAATAAAAAAATAAAAAAAATGAATAAATAAAAAAAAGCCTTACTATACATGGTCGTTTTTTTGTCAGAAAAAAAAGCCTTACTATACATGGTCGTTTTTTGTCGGAAAAAAAAGCCTTACTATACATGGTCGTTTTTTTGTCAGAAAAAAAAGCCTTACTATATACATGGTCGTTTTTTTGTCGGAAAAAAAAGCCTTACTATACATGGTCGTTTTTTTGTCGGAAAAAAAATAGCCTTACTATACATGGTCGTTTTTTTGTCGGAAAAAAAAAGCCTTACTATACATGGTCGTTTTTTTGTCGGAAAAAAAGCCTTACTATACATGGTCGTTTTTTTGACGGAAAAAAAAAAGCCTTACTATACATGGTCGTTTTTTTGTCGGAAAAAAAAGCCTTACTATACATGGTCGTTTTTTTGTCGGAAAAAAAAGCCTTACTATACATGGTCGTTTTTTTGTCGGAAAAAAAAGCCTTACTATACATGGTCGTTTTTTTGTCGGAAAAAAAAGCCTTACTATACATGGTCGTTTTTTTGTCGGAAAAAAAAGCCTTACTATACATGGTCGTTTTTTTGTCTGAAAAAAAAGCCTTACTATAGATGGTCGTTTTTTTGTCGAAAAAAAAAGCCTTACTATACATGGTCGTTTTTATGTCGGAAAGAAAAGCCTTACTATACATGGTCGTTTTTTTGTCGGAAAAAAAAGCCTTACTATACATGGTCGTTTTTTTTTCGGAAAAAAAGCCTTACTATACAAGGTCGTTTTTTTGTCGGAAAAAAAAGCCTTACTATACATGGTCGTTTTTTTGTCGAAAAAAAAAGCCTTACTATACATGGTCGTTTTTTTGTCGGAAAAAAAAGCCTTACTATACATGGTCGTTTTTTTGTCGGAAAAAAAAAGCCTTACTATACATGGTCGTTTTTTTGTCGGAAAAAAAAGCCTTACTATACAAGGTCGATTGGTTTGACTCAGCCTGGGATCGAACCCACAACCTCAGTGTCAGAGTGTAGACACTCTACCACTAAACTACGGGGCTGATAGTCTGTTTACTGGAAAGAGGAGCAATGAGTTTAGTAAGTATGACTAGGAATTTAAAAAAAAAAAAAAAAAAAAAAAAAAAAAAAAAAAAAAAAAAGCCTTACTATACATGGTCTTTTTTTGTCAGAAAAAAAAAAGCCTTACTATACATGGTCGTTTTTTTGTCGAAAAAAAAAGCCTTACTATACATGGTCGTTTTTTTGTCGGAAAAAAAAGCCTTACGATACATGGTCGTTTTTTTGTCGGAAAAAAAAGCCTTACTATACATGGTCGTTTTTTTGTCGGAAAAAAAGCCTTACTCTACATGGTCGTTTTTATGTCGGGAAAAAAAAGCCTTACTATACATGGTCGTTTTTTTGTCGGAATAAAAAGCCTTACTATACATGGTCGTTTTTTTGTCGGAAAAAAAAAAAACCTGACTATACATGGTCATTTTTTTGTCGGAAAAAAAAGCCTTACTATACATGGTCGTTTTTTTGTCAGAAAAAAAAGCCTTACTATACATGGTCGTTTTTTGTCGGAAAAAAAAGCCTTACTATACATGGTCGTTTTTTTGTCAGAAAAAAAAGCCTTACTATACATGGTCGTTTTTTTGTCGGAAAAAAAAGCCTTACTATACATGGTCGTTTTTTTGTCGGAAAAAAAAGCCTTACTATACATGGTCGTTTTTTTGTCGGAAAAAAAAGCCTTACTATACATGGTCGTTTTTTTGTCGGAAAAAAAAAGCCTTACTATACATGGTCGTTTTTTTGTCGAAAAAAAAAGCCTTACTATACATGGTCGTTTTTTTGTCAGAAAAAAAAGCCTTACTATACATGGTCGTTTTTTGTCGGAAAAAAAAGCCTTACTATACATGCTCGTTTTTTTGTCAGAAAAAAAAGCCTTACTATACATGGTCGTTTTTTTGTCGGAAAAAAAAGCCTTACTATACATGGTCGTTTTTTTGTCGGAAAAAAACCCTTACTATACATGGTCGTTTTTTGTCGGAAAAAAAAGCCTTACTATACATGGTCGTTTTTTTGTCGGAAAAAAAAGCCTTACTATACATGGTCGTTTTTTTGTCGGAAAAAAAAGCCTTACTATACATGGTCGTTTTTATGTTGGAAAAAAAAGCCTTACTATACATGGTCTTTTTTTTTTTCGGAAAAAAAGCCTTACTATACAAGGTCGTTTTGTTGTCGGAAAAAAAAGCCTGACTATACATGGTCATTTTTTTATCGGAAAAAAAAGCCTTACTATACATGGTCGTTTTTTTGTCAGAAAAAAAAGCCTTACTATACATGGTCGTTTTTTGTCGAAAAAAAAGCCTTACTATACATGGTCTTTTTTTTTGTCAGAAAAAAAAGCCTTACTATACATGGTCGTTTTTTTGTCGGAAAAAAAAGCCTTACTATACATGGTCGTTTTTTTGTCAGAAAAAAAAGCCTTACTATACATGGTCGTTTTTTGTCGGAAAAAAAAGCCTTACTATACATGCTCGTTTTTTTGTCAGAAAAAAAAGCCTTACTATACATGGTCGTTTTTTTGTCGGAAAAAAAAGCCTTACTATACATGGTCGTTTTTTTGTCGGAAAAAAACCCTTACTATACATGGTCGTTTTTTGTCGGAAAAAAAAGCCTTACTATACATGGTCGTTTTTTTGTCGGAAAAAAAAGCCTTACTATACATGGTCGTTTTTTTGTCGGAAAAAAAAGCCTTACTATACATGGTCGTTTTTATGTTGGAAAAAAAAGCCTTACTATACATGGTCTTTTTTTTTTTCGGAAAAAAAGCCTTACTATACAAGGTCGTTTTTTTGTCGGAAAAAAAAGCCTGACTATACATGGTCATTTTTTTATCGGAAAAAAAAGCCTTACTATACATGGTCGTTTTTTTGTCAGAAAAAAAAGCCTTACTATACATGGTCGTTTTTTGTCGGAAAAAAAAGCCTTACTATACATGGTCGTTTTTTTGTCGGAAAAAAAAGCCTTACTATACATGGTCGTTTTTTTGTCGGAAAAAAAAGCCTTACTATACAAGGTCGTTTGGTTTGACTCAGCCTGGGATCGAACCCACAACCTCAGTGTCAGAGTGTAGACACTCTACCACTAAACCACAGGGGGTGTTAGTCTGTTTACTGGAAAGAGGAGCAATGAGTTTAGTAAGTATGACTAGGAATTTAAAAAAAAAAAAAAAAAAAAAAAAAAAAAAAAAAGCCTTACTATACATGGTCGTTTTTTTGTCAGAAAAAAAAAGCCTTACTATACATGGTCGTTTTTTTGTCGGAAAAAAAAGCCTTACTATACATGGTCGTTTTTTTGTCGGAAAAAAAAGCCTTACTATACATGGTCGTTTTTTTGTCGGAAAAAAAAGCCTTACTATACATGGTCGTTTTTTTGTCGGAAAAAAAAAAAGCCTTACTATACATGGTCGTTTTTTTGTCGGAAAAAAAAGCCTTACTATACATGGTCGTTTTTTTGTCAGAAAAAAAAGCCTTACTATACATGGTCGTTTTTTGTCGGAAAAAAAAGCCTTACTATACATGGTCGTTTTTTTGTCAGAAAAAAAAGCCTTACTATACATGGTCGTTTTTTTGTCGGAAAAAAAAGCCTTACTATACATGGTCGTTTTTTTGTCGGAAAAAAAAAGCCTTACTATACATGGTCGTTTTTTTTTGTCGGAAATAAAAGCCTTACTCTACATGGTCGTTTTTTTGTCGGAAAAATAAGCCTTACTATACATGGTCGTTTTTTTGTCGGAAAAAAAAGCCTTACTATAGATGGTCGTTTTTTTGTCGAAAAAAAAGCCTTACTATACATGGTCGTTTTTATGTCGGAAAAAAAAGCCTTACTATACATGGTCGTTTTTTTGTCGGAAAAAAAAGCCTTACTATGCATGGTCGGGTTTTTTTTCGGAAAAAAAGCCTTACTATACAAGGTCGTTTTTTTGTCGGAAAAAAAAGCCTTACTATACATGGTCGTTTTTTTGTCGGAAAAAAAATCCTTACTATACATGGTCGTTTTTTTGTCGGAAAAAAAAGCCTTACTATAGATGGTCGTTTTTTTGTCGAAAAAAAAAGCCTTACTATACATGGTCGTTTTTTTGTCGGAAAAAAAAGCCTTACTATACATGGTCGTTTTTTTGTTGCAAAAAAAAAGCCTTACTATACATGGTCGTTTTTATGTCGGAAAGAAAAGCCTTACTATACATGGTCGTTTTTTTGTCGGAAAAAAAAGCGTTACTATACATGGTCGTTTTTTTTTTTCGGAAAAAAAGCCTTACTATACAAGGTCGTTTTTTTGTCGGAAAAAAAAGCCTTACTATATATGGTCGTTTTTTTGTCGGAAAAAAAAGCCTTACTATACATGGTCGTTTTTTTGTCGGAAAAAAAAGCCTTACTATACATGGTCGTTTTTTTGTCGGAAAAAAAAGCCTTACTATACATGGTCGTTTTTTTGTCGGAAAAAAAAGCCTTACTATACATGGTCGTTTTTTTGTCGAAAAAAAAAGCCTTACTATACATGGTCGTTTTTTTGTCGAAAAAAAAAAGCCTTACTATCCATGGTCGTTTTTTTGTCAGAATAAAAAGCCTTACTATACGTGGTTGTTTTTTTGTCGGAAAAAAAAGCCTTACTATACATGGTCGTTTTTTTGTCGGAAAAAAAAGCCTTACTATACATGGTCGTTTTTTTGTCGGAATAAAAAGCCTTACTATACATGGTCGTTTTTTTGTCGAAAAAAAAAAGCCTTACTATACATGGTCATTTTTTTGTCGGAAAAAAAAGCCTTACTATACATGGTCGTTTTTTTGTCGGAAAAAAAAGCCTTACTATACATGGTCGTTTTTTTGTCGGAAAAAAAAGCCTTACTATACATGGCCGTTTTTTTGTCGGAAAAAAAAGCCTTACTATACATGGTCGTTTTTTTGTCGGAAAAAAAAGCCTTACTATACATGGTCGTTTTTTTGTCGGAAAAAAAAGCCTTACTATACATGGTCGTTTTTTTGTCGGAAAAAAAAAGCCTTACTATACATGGTCGTTTTTTTGTCGGAAAAAAAAGCGCCTTACTATACATGGTCGTTTTTTTTGTCAGAAAAAAAAGCCTTACTATACATGGTCGTTTTTTGTCGGAAAAAAAAAGCCTTACTATACATGGTCGTTTTTTTGTCAGAAAAAAAAGCCTTACTATACATGGCCGTTTTTTTGTCGGAAAAAAAAAAGCCTTACTATAAATGGTCGTTTTTTTGTCGGAAAAAAAAAAGCCTTACTATACATGGTCGTTTTTTTGTCGGAAAAAAAAGCCTTACTATACATGGCCGTTTTTTTGTCAGAAAAAAAAGCCTTACTATACATGGTCGTTTTTTTGTCGGAAAAAAAAGCCTTACTATACATGGTCGTTTTTTTTTGTCAGAAAAAAAGCCTTACTATACATGGTCGTTTTTTGTCGGAAAAAAAAAGCCTTACTATACATGGTCGTTTTTTTGTCAGAAAAAAAAGCCTTACTATACATGGCCGTTTTTTTGAAGGAAAAAAAGCCTTACTATACATGGTCGTTTTTGTGTCGGAAAAAAAAGCCTTACTATACATGGTCGTTTTTATGTCGGAAAAAAAAGCCTGACTATACATGGTCGTTTTTTTGTCGGAAAAAAAAGCCTTACTATACATGGTCGTTTTTTTTTCGGAAAAAAAGCCTTACTATACAAGGTCGTTTTTTTGTCGGAAAAAAAAGCCTTACTATACATGGTCGTTTTTTTGTCGGAAAAAAAAAAGCCTTACTATAAATGGTCGTTTTTTTGTCGGAAAAAAAAAAGCCTTACTATACATGGTCGTTTTTTTGTCGGAAAAAAAAGCCTTACTATACATGGTCGTTTTTTTGTCAGAAAAAAAAGCCTTACTATACATGGTCGTTTTTTTGTCGGAAAAAAAAGCCTTACTATACATGGTCGTTTTTTTGTCGGAATAAAAAGCCTTACTATACATGGTCGTTTTTGTGTCGGAAAAAAAAGCCTTACTATACATGGTCGTTTTTTTGTCGGAAAAAAAAGCCTTACTATACATGGTCGTTTTTTTGTCGGAAAAAAAAAGCCTTACTATACATGGTCGTTTTTTTGTCGGAAAAAAAAGCGCCTTACTATAATACATGGTCGTTTTTTTGTCGGAAAAAAAAGCCTTACTATACATGGTCGTTTTTTTGTCGGAAAAAAAAAAGCCTTACTATACATGGTCGTTTTTTTGTCGGAAAAAAAAGCCTTACTATACATGGTCGTTTTTTTGTCAGAAAAAAAAGCCTTACTATACATGGTCGTTTTTTTGTCGGAAAAAAAAGCCTTACTATACATGGTCGTTTTTTTGTCAGAAAAAAAAGCCTTACTATACATGGTCGTTTTTTTGTCGGAAAAAAAAGCCTTACTATACATGGTCGTTTTTTTGTCGGAAAAAAAAGCCTTACTATACATGGTCGTTTTTTTGTCGGAAAAAAAAGCCTTACTATACATGGTCGTTTTTTTGTCTGAAAAAAAAGCCTTACTATAGATGGTCGTTTTTTTGTCGAAAAAAAAAGCCTTACTATACATGGTCGTTTTTATGTCGGAAAGAAAAGCCTTACTATACATGGTCGTTTTTTTGTCGGAAAAAAAAGCCTTACTATACATGGTCGTTTTTTTTTCGGAAAAAAAGCCTTACTATACAAGGTCGTTTTTTTGTCGGAAAAAAAAGCCTTACTATACATGGTCGTTTTTTTGTCGAAAAAAAAAGCCTTACTATACATGGTCGTTTTTTTGTCGGAAAAAAAAGCCTTACTATACATGGTCGTTTTTTTGTCGGAAAAAAAAAGCCTTACTATACATGGTCGTTTTTTTGTCGGAAAAAAAAGCCTTACTATACAAGGTCGATTGGTTTGACTCAGCCTGGGATCGAACCCACAACCTCAGTGTCAGAGTGTAGACACTCTACCACTAAACTACGGGGCTGATAGTCTGTTTACTGGAAAGAGGAGCAATGAGTTTAGTAAGTATGACTAGGAATTTAAAAAAAAAAAAAAAAAAAAAAAAAAAAAAAAAAAAAAAAAAAAAAGCCTTACTATACATGGTCTTTTTTTGTCAGAAAAAAAAAAGCCTTACTATACATGGTCGTTTTTTTGTCGGAAAAAAAAGCCTTACTATACATGGTCGTTTTTTTGTCGGAAAAAAAAGCCTTACGATACATGGTCGTTTTTTTGTCGGAAAAAAAAGCCTTACTATACATGGTCGTTTTTTTGTCGGAAAAAAAGCCTTACTCTACATGGTCGTTTTTATGTCGGGAAAAAAAAGCCTTACTATACATGGTCGTTTTTTTGTCGGAATAAAAAGCCTTACTATACATGGTCGTTTTTTTGTCGGAATAAAAAGCCTTACTATACATGGTCGTTTTTGTGTCGGAAAAAAAAGCCTTACTATACATGGTCGTTTTTTTGTCGGAAAAAAAAGCCTTACTATACATGGTCGTTTTTTTGTCGGAAAAAAACCCTTACTATACATGGTCGTTTTTTGTCGGAAAAAAAAGCCTTACTATACATGGTCGTTTTTTTGTCGGAAAAAAAAGCCTTACTATACATGGTCGTTTTTTTGTCGGAAAAAAAAGCCTTACTATACATGGTCGTTTTTATGTTGGAAAAAAAAGCCTTACTATACATGGTCTTTTTTTTTTTCGGAAAAAAAGCCTTACTATACAAGGTCGTTTTGTTGTCGGAAAAAAAAGCCTGACTATACATGGTCATTTTTTTATCGGAAAAAAAAGCCTTACTATACATGGTCGTTTTTTTGTCAGAAAAAAAAGCCTTACTATACATGGTCGTTTTTTGTCGAAAAAAAAGCCTTACTATACATGGTCTTTTTTTTTGTCAGAAAAAAAAGCCTTACTATACATGGTCGTTTTTTTGTCGGAAAAAAAAGCCTTACTATACATGGTCGTTTTTTTGTCAGAAAAAAAAGCCTTACTATACATGGTCGTTTTTTGTCGGAAAAAAAAGCCTTACTATACATGCTCGTTTTTTTGTCAGAAAAAAAAGCCTTACTATACATGGTCGTTTTTTTGTCGGAAAAAAAAGCCTTACTATACATGGTCGTTTTTTTGTCGGAAAAAAACCCTTACTATACATGGTCGTTTTTTGTCGGAAAAAAAAGCCTTACTATACATGGTCGTTTTTTTGTCGGAAAAAAAAGCCTTACTATACATGGTCGTTTTTTTGTCGGAAAAAAAAGCCTTACTATACATGGTCGTTTTTATGTTGGAAAAAAAAGCCTTACTATACATGGTCTTTTTTTTTTTCGGAAAAAAAGCCTTACTATACAAGGTCGTTTTTTTGTCGGAAAAAAAAGCCTGACTATACATGGTCATTTTTTTATCGGAAAAAAAAGCCTTACTATACATGGTCGTTTTTTTGTCAGAAAAAAAAGCCTTACTATACATGGTCGTTTTTTGTCGGAAAAAAAAGCCTTACTATACATGGTCGTTTTTTTGTCGGAAAAAAAAGCCTTACTATACATGGTCGTTTTTTTGTCGGAAAAAAAAGCCTTACTATACAAGGTCGTTTGGTTTGACTCAGCCTGGGATCGAACCCACAACCTCAGTGTCAGAGTGTAGACACTCTACCACTAAACCACAGGGGGTGTTAGTCTGTTTACTGGAAAGAGGAGCAATGAGTTTAGTAAGTATGACTAGGAATTTAAAAAAAAAAAAAAAAAAAAAAAAAAAAAAAAAAGCCTTACTATACATGGTCGTTTTTTTGTCAGAAAAAAAAAGCCTTACTATACATGGTCGTTTTTTTGTCGGAAAAAAAAGCCTTACTATACATGGTCGTTTTTTTGTCGGAAAAAAAAGCCTTACTATACATGGTCGTTTTTTTGTCGGAAAAAAAAGCCTTACTATACATGGTCGTTTTTTTGTCGGAAAAAAAAAAAGCCTTACTATACATGGTCGTTTTTTTGTCGGAAAAAAAAGCCTTACTATACATGGTCGTTTTTTTGTCAGAAAAAAAAGCCTTACTATACATGGTCGTTTTTTGTCGGAAAAAAAAGCCTTACTATACATGGTCGTTTTTTTGTCAGAAAAAAAAGCCTTACTATACATGGTCGTTTTTTTGTCGGAAAAAAAAGCCTTACTATACATGGTCGTTTTTTTGTCGGAAAAAAAAAGCCTTACTATACATGGTCGTTTTTTTTTGTCGGAAATAAAAGCCTTACTCTACATGGTCGTTTTTTTGTCGGAAAAATAAGCCTTACTATACATGGTCGTTTTTTTGTCGGAAAAAAAAGCCTTACTATAGATGGTCGTTTTTTTGTCGAAAAAAAAGCCTTACTATACATGGTCGTTTTTATGTCGGAAAAAAAAGCCTTACTATACATGGTCGTTTTTTTGTCGGAAAAAAAAGCCTTACTATGCATGGTCGGGTTTTTTTTCGGAAAAAAAGCCTTACTATACAAGGTCGTTTTTTTGTCGGAAAAAAAAGCCTTACTATACATGGTCGTTTTTTTGTCGGAAAAAAAATCCTTACTATACATGGTCGTTTTTTTGTCGGAAAAAAAAGCCTTACTATAGATGGTCGTTTTTTTGTCGAAAAAAAAAGCCTTACTATACATGGTCGTTTTTTTGTCGGAAAAAAAAGCCTTACTATACATGGTCGTTTTTTTGTTGCAAAAAAAAAGCCTTACTATACATGGTCGTTTTTATGTCGGAAAGAAAAGCCTTACTATACATGGTCGTTTTTTTGTCGGAAAAAAAAGCGTTACTATACATGGTCGTTTTTTTTTTTCGGAAAAAAAGCCTTACTATACAAGGTCGTTTTTTTGTCGGAAAAAAAAGCCTTACTATATATGGTCGTTTTTTTGTCGGAAAAAAAAGCCTTACTATACATGGTCGTTTTTTTGTCGGAAAAAAAAGCCTTACTATACATGGTCGTTTTTTTGTCGGAAAAAAAAGCCTTACTATACATGGTCGTTTTTTTGTCGGAAAAAAAAGCCTTACTATACATGGTCGTTTTTTTGTCGAAAAAAAAAGCCTTACTATACATGGTCGTTTTTTTGTCGAAAAAAAAAAGCCTTACTATCCATGGTCGTTTTTTTGTCAGAATAAAAAGCCTTACTATACGTGGTTGTTTTTTTGTCGGAAAAAAAAGCCTTACTATACATGGTCGTTTTTTTGTCGGAAAAAAAAGCCTTACTATACATGGTCGTTTTTTTGTCGGAATAAAAAGCCTTACTATACATGGTCGTTTTTTTGTCGAAAAAAAAAAGCCTTACTATACATGGTCATTTTTTTGTCGGAAAAAAAAGCCTTACTATACATGGTCGTTTTTTTGTCGGAAAAAAAAGCCTTACTATACATGGTCGTTTTTTTGTCGGAAAAAAAAGCCTTACTATACATGGCCGTTTTTTTGTCGGAAAAAAAAGCCTTACTATACATGGTCGTTTTTTTGTCGGAAAAAAAAGCCTTACTATACATGGTCGTTTTTTTGTCGGAAAAAAAAGCCTTACTATACATGGTCGTTTTTTTGTCGGAAAAAAAAAGCCTTACTATACATGGTCGTTTTTTTGTCGGAAAAAAAAGCGCCTTACTATACATGGTCGTTTTTTTGTCAGAAAAAAAAGCCTTACTATACATGGTCGTTTTTTGTCGGAAAAAAAAAGCCTTACTATACATGGTCGTTTTTTTGTCAGAAAAAAAAGCCTTACTATACATGGCCGTTTTTTTGTCGGAAAAAAAAAAGCCTTACTATAAATGGTCGTTTTTTTGTCGGAAAAAAAAAAGCCTTACTATACATGGTCGTTTTTTTGTCGGAAAAAAAAGCCTTACTATACATGGCCGTTTTTTTGTCAGAAAAAAAAGCCTTACTATACATGGTCGTTTTTTTGTCGGAAAAAAAAGCCTTACTATACATGGTCGTTTTTTTTTGTCAGAAAAAAAGCCTTACTATACATGGTCGTTTTTTGTCGGAAAAAAAAAGCCTTACTATACATGGTCGTTTTTTTGTCAGAAAAAAAAGCCTTACTATACATGGCCGTTTTTTTGAAGGAAAAAAAGCCTTACTATACATGGTCGTTTTTGTGTCGGAAAAAAAAGCCTTACTATACATGGTCGTTTTTATGTCGGAAAAAAAAGCCTGACTATACATGGTCGTTTTTTTGTCGGAAAAAAAAGCCTTACTATACATGGTCGTTTTTTTTTCGGAAAAAAAGCCTTACTATACAAGGTCGTTTTTTTGTCGGAAAAAAAAGCCTTACTATACATGGTCGTTTTTTTGTCGGAAAAAAAAAAGCCTTACTATAAATGGTCGTTTTTTTGTCGGAAAAAAAAAAGCCTTACTATACATGGTCGTTTTTTTGTCGGAAAAAAAAGCCTTACTATACATGGTCGTTTTTTTGTCAGAAAAAAAAGCCTTACTATACATGGTCGTTTTTTTGTCGGAAAAAAAAGCCTTACTATACATGGTCGTTTTTTTGTCGGAATAAAAAGCCTTACTATACATGGTCGTTTTTGTGTCGGAAAAAAAAGCCTTACTATACATGGTCGTTTTTTTGTCGGAAAAAAAAGCCTTACTATACATGGTCGTTTTTTTGTCGGAAAAAAAAAGCCTTACTATACATGGTCGTTTTTTTGTCGGAAAAAAAAGCGCCTTACTATAATACATGGTCGTTTTTTTGTCGGAAAAAAAAGCCTTACTATACATGGTCGTTTTTTTGTCGGAAAAAAAAAAGCCTTACTATACATGGTCGTTTTTTTGTCGGAAAAAAAAGCCTTACTATACATGGTCGTTTTTTTGTCAGAAAAAAAAGCCTTACTATACATGGTCGTTTTTTTGTCGGAAAAAAAAGCCTTACTATACATGGTCGTTTTTTTGTCAGAAAAAAAAGCCTTACTATACATGGTCGTTTTTTTGTCGGAAAAAAAAGCCTTACTATACATGGTCGTTTTTTTGTCGGAAAAAAAAGCCTTACTATACATGGTCGTTTTTTTGTCGGAAAAAAAAGCCTTACTATACATGGTCGTTTTTTTGTCTGAAAAAAAAGCCTTACTATAGATGGTCGTTTTTTTGTCGAAAAAAAAAGCCTTACTATACATGGTCGTTTTTATGTCGGAAAGAAAAGCCTTACTATACATGGTCGTTTTTTTGTCGGAAAAAAAAGCCTTACTATACATGGTCGTTTTTTTTTCGGAAAAAAAGCCTTACTATACAAGGTCGTTTTTTTGTCGGAAAAAAAAGCCTTACTATACATGGTCGTTTTTTTGTCGAAAAAAAAAGCCTTACTATACATGGTCGTTTTTTTGTCGGAAAAAAAAGCCTTACTATACATGGTCGTTTTTTTGTCGGAAAAAAAAAGCCTTACTATACATGGTCGTTTTTTTGTCGGAAAAAAAAGCCTTACTATACAAGGTCGATTGGTTTGACTCAGCCTGGGATCGAACCCACAACCTCAGTGTCAGAGTGTAGACACTCTACCACTAAACTACGGGGCTGATAGTCTGTTTACTGGAAAGAGGAGCAATGAGTTTAGTAAGTATGACTAGGAATTTAAAAAAAAAAAAAAAAAAAAAAAAAAAAAAAAAAAAAAAAAAAAAAGCCTTACTATACATGGTCTTTTTTTGTCAGAAAAAAAAAAGCCTTACTATACATGGTCGTTTTTTTGTCGGAAAAAAAAGCCTTACTATACATGGTCGTTTTTTTGTCGGAAAAAAAAGCCTTACGATACATGGTCGTTTTTTTGTCGGAAAAAAAAGCCTTACTATACATGGTCGTTTTTTTGTCGGAAAAAAAGCCTTACTCTACATGGTCGTTTTTATGTCGGGAAAAAAAAGCCTTACTATACATGGTCGTTTTTTTGTCGGAATAAAAAGCCTTACTATACATGGTCGTTTTTTTGTCGGAAAAAAAAAAAACCTGACTATACATGGTCATTTTTTTGTCGGAAAAAAAAGCCTTACTATACATGGTCGTTTTTTTGTCAGAAAAAAAAGCCTTACTATACATGGTCGTTTTTTGTCGGAAAAAAAAGCCTTACTATACATGGTCGTTTTTTTGTCAGAAAAAAAAGCCTTACTATACATGGTCGTTTTTTTGTCGGAAAAAAAAGCCTTACTATACATGGTCGTTTTTTTGTCGGAAAAAAAAGCCTTACTATACATGGTCGTTTTTTTGTCGGAAAAAAAAGCCTTACTATACATGGTCGTTTTTTTGTCGGAAAAAAAAAGCCTTACTATACATGGTCGTTTTTTTGTCGAAAAAAAAAGCCTTACTATACATGGTCGTTTTTTTGTCAGAAAAAAAAGCCTTACTATACATGGTCGTTTTTTGTCGGAAAAAAAAGCCTTACTATACATGCTCGTTTTTTTGTCAGAAAAAAAAGCCTTACTATACATGGTCGTTTTTTTGTCGGAAAAAAAAGCCTTACTATACATGGTCGTTTTTTTGTCGGAAAAAAACCCTTACTATACATGGTCGTTTTTTGTCGGAAAAAAAAGCCTTACTATACATGGTCGTTTTTTTGTCGGAAAAAAAAGCCTTACTATACATGGTCGTTTTTTTGTCGGAAAAAAAAGCCTTACTATACATGGTCGTTTTTATGTTGGAAAAAAAAGCCTTACTATACATGGTCTTTTTTTTTTTCGGAAAAAAAGCCTTACTATACAAGGTCGTTTTGTTGTCGGAAAAAAAAGCCTGACTATACATGGTCATTTTTTTATCGGAAAAAAAAGCCTTACTATACATGGTCGTTTTTTTGTCAGAAAAAAAAGCCTTACTATACATGGTCGTTTTTTGTCGAAAAAAAAGCCTTACTATACATGGTCTTTTTTTTTGTCAGAAAAAAAAGCCTTACTATACATGGTCGTTTTTTTGTCGGAAAAAAAAGCCTTACTATACATGGTCGTTTTTTTGTCAGAAAAAAAAGCCTTACTATACATGGTCGTTTTTTGTCGGAAAAAAAAGCCTTACTATACATGCTCGTTTTTTTGTCAGAAAAAAAAGCCTTACTATACATGGTCGTTTTTTTGTCGGAAAAAAAAGCCTTACTATACATGGTCGTTTTTTTGTCGGAAAAAAACCCTTACTATACATGGTCGTTTTTTGTCGGAAAAAAAAGCCTTACTATACATGGTCGTTTTTTTGTCGGAAAAAAAAGCCTTACTATACATGGTCGTTTTTTTGTCGGAAAAAAAAGCCTTACTATACATGGTCGTTTTTATGTTGGAAAAAAAAGCCTTACTATACATGGTCTTTTTTTTTTTCGGAAAAAAAGCCTTACTATACAAGGTCGTTTTTTTGTCGGAAAAAAAAGCCTGACTATACATGGTCATTTTTTTATCGGAAAAAAAAGCCTTACTATACATGGTCGTTTTTTTGTCAGAAAAAAAAGCCTTACTATACATGGTCGTTTTTTGTCGGAAAAAAAAGCCTTACTATACATGGTCGTTTTTTTGTCGGAAAAAAAAGCCTTACTATACATGGTCGTTTTTTTGTCGGAAAAAAAATCCTTACTATACAAGGTCGTTTGGTTTGACTCAGCCTGGGATCGAACCCATAACCTCAGTGTCAGAGTGTAGACACTCTACCACTAAACCACAGGGGGTGTTAGTCTGTTTACTGGAAAGAGGAGCAATGAGTTTAGTAAGTATGACTAGGAATTTAAAAAAAAAAAAAAAAAAAAAAAAAAAAAAAAAAAAAGCCTTACTATACATGGTCGTTTTTTTGTCAGAAAAAAAAAGCCTTACTATACATGGTCGTTTTTTTGTCGGAAAAAAAAGCCTTACTATACATGGTCGTTTTTTTGTCGGAAAAAAAAGCCTTACTATACATGGTCGTTTTTTTGTCGGAAAAAAAAGCCTTACTATACATGGTCGTTTTTTTGTCGGAAAAAAAAAAAGCCTTACTATACATGGTCGTTTTTTTGTCGGAAAAAAAAGCCTTACTATACATGGTCGTTTTTTTGTCAGAAAAAAAAGCCTTACTATACATGGTCGTTTTTTGTCGGAAAAAAAAGCCTTACTATACATGGTCGTTTTTTTGTCAGAAAAAAAAGCCTTACTATACATGGTCGTTTTTTTGTCGGAAAAAAAAGCCTTACTATACATGGTCGTTTTTTTGTCGGAAAAAAAAAGCCTTACTATACATGGTCGTTTTTTTTTGTCGGAAATAAAAGCCTTACTCTACATGGTCGTTTTTTTGTCGGAAAAATAAGCCTTACTATACATGGTCGTTTTTTTGTCGGAAAAAAAAGCCTTACTATAGATGGTCGTTTTTTTGTCGAAAAAAAAGCCTTACTATACATGGTCGTTTTTATGTCGGAAAAAAAAGCCTTACTATACATGGTCGTTTTTTTGTCGGAAAAAAAAGCCTTACTATGCATGGTCGGTTTTTTTTTCGGAAAAAAAGCCTTACTATACAAGGTCGTTTTTTTGTCGGAAAAAAAAGCCTTACTATACATGGTCGTTTTTTTGTCGGAAAAAAAATCCTTACTATACATGGTCGTTTTTTTGTCGGAAAAAAAAGCCTTACTATAGATGGTCGTTTTTTTGTCGAAAAAAAAAGCCTTACTATACATGGTCGTTTTTTTGTCGGAAAAAAAAGCCTTACTATACATGGTCGTTTTTTTGTTGCAAAAAAAAAGCCTTACTATACATGGTCGTTTTTATGTCGGAAAGAAAAGCCTTACTATACATGGTCGTTTTTTTGTCGGAAAAAAAAGCGTTACTATACATGGTCGTTTTTTTTTTTCGGAAAAAAAGCCTTACTATACAAGGTCGTTTTTTTGTCGGAAAAAAAAGCCTTACTATATATGGTCGTTTTTTTGTCGGAAAAAAAAGCCTTACTATACATGGTCGTTTTTTTGTCGGAAAAAAAAGCCTTACTATACATGGTCGTTTTTTTGTCGGAAAAAAAAGCCTTACTATACATGGTCGTTTTTTTGTCGGAAAAAAAAGCCTTACTATACATGGTCGTTTTTTTGTCGAAAAAAAAAGCCTTACTATACATGGTCGTTTTTTTGTCGAAAAAAAAGAGCCTTACTATCCATGGTCGTTTTTTTGTCAGAATAAAAAGCCTTACTATACGTGGTTGTTTTTTTGTCGGAAAAAAAAGCCTTACTATACATGGTCGTTTTTTTGTCGGAAAAAAAAGCCTTACTATACATGGTCGTTTTTTTGTCGGAATAAAAAGCCTTACTATACATGGTCGTTTTTTTGTCGAAAAAAAAAAGCCTTACTATACATGGTCATTTTTTTGTCGGAAAAAAAAGCCTTACTATACATGGTCGTTTTTTTGTCGGAAAAAAAAGCCTTACTATACATGGTCGTTTTTTTGTCGGAAAAAAAAGCCTTACTATACATGGTCGTTTTTGTGTCGGAAAAAAAAGCCTTACTATACATGGTCGTTTTTTTGTCGGAAAAAAAAGCCTTACTATACATGGTCGTTTTTTTGTCGGAAAAAAAAGCCTTACTATACATGGTCGTTTTTTTGTCGGAAAAAAAAAGCCTTACTATACATGGTCGTTTTTTTGTCGGAAAAAAAAGCGCCTTACTATACATGGTCGTTTTTTTGTCAGAAAAAAAAGCCTTACTATACATGGTCGTTTTTTGTCGGAAAAAAAAAGCCTTACTATACATGGTCGTTTTTTTGTCAGAAAAAAAAGCCTTACTATACATGGCCGTTTTTTTGTCGGAAAAAAAAAAGCCTTACTATACATGGTCGTTTTTTGTCGGAAAAAAAAAGCCTTACTATACATGGTCGTTTTTTTGTCAGAAAAAAAAGCCTTACTATACATGGCCGTTTTTTTGTCGGAAAAAAAAAAGCCTTACTATACATGGTCGTTTTTTTGTCGGAAAAAAAAGCCTTACTATACATGGTCGTTTTTTTTTGTCAGAAAAAAAGCCTTACTATACATGGTCGTTTTTTGTCGGAAAAAAAAAGCCTTACTATACATGGTCGTTTTTTTGTCAGAAAAAAAAGCCTTACTATACATGGCCGTTTTTTTGAAGGAAAAAAAGCCTTACTATACATGGTCGTTTTTGTGTCGGAAAAAAAAGCCTTACTATACATGGTCGTTTTTATGTCGGAAAAAAAAGCCTGACTATACATGGTCGTTTTTTTGTCGGAAAAAAAAGCCTTACTATACATGGTCGTTTTTTTTTTCGGAAAAAAAGCCTTACTATACAAGGTCGTTTTTTTGTCGGAAAAAAAAGCCTTACTATACATGGTCGTTTTTTTGTCGGAAAAAAAAGCCTTACTATACATGGTCGTTTTTTTGTCGGAAAAAAAAAAGCCTTACTATAAATGGTCGTTTTTTTGTCGGAAAAAAAAAAGCCTTACTATACATGGTCGTTTTTTTGTTGGAAAAAAAAGCCTTACTATACATGGTCGTTTTTTTGTCAGAAAAAAAAGCCTTACTATACATGGTCGTTTTTTTGTCGGAAAAAAAAGCCTTACTATACATGGTCGTTTTTTTGTCGGAATAAAAAGCCTTACTATACATGGTCGTTTTTGTGTCGGAAAAAAAAGCCTTACTATACATGGTCGTTTTTTTGTCGGAAAAAAAAGCCTTACTATACATGGTCGTTTTTTTGTCGGAAAAAAAAAGCCTTACTATACATGGTCGTTTTTTTGTCGGAAAAAAAAGCGCCTTACTATAATACATGGTCGTTTTTTTGTCGGAAAAAAAAGCCTTACTATACATGGTCGTTTTTTTGTCGGAAAAAAAAAAGCCTTACTATACATGGTCGTTTTTTTGTCGGAAAAAAAAGCCTTACTATACATGGTCGTTTTTTTGTCAGAAAAAAAAGCCTTACTATACATGGTCGTTTTTTGTCGGAAAAAAAAAGCCTTACTATACATGGTCGTTTTTTTGTCAGAAAAAAAAAGCCTTACTATACATGGCCGTTTTTTTGTCGGAAAAAAAGCCTTACTATACATGGTCGTTTTTTTGTCGGAATAAAAAGCCTTACTATACATGGTTGTTTTTTTTGTCGGAAAAAAAAAGCCTTACTATACATGGTCGTTTTTTTGTCGGAAAAAAAAGCCTTACTATACATGGTCGTTTTTTTGTCGGAAAAAAAAGCCTTACTATACATGGTCGTTTTTTTGTCTGAAAAAAAAGCCTTACTATACATGGTCGTTTTTATGTCGGGAAAAAAACGCCTTACTATACATGGTCGTTTTTTTTTTTAAAAAACGCCTTACTATACATGGTCGTTTGAAAAACAAAACAAAACAAAAAAAAACAAACAAACAAAAAACGCCTTACTATACATGGTCGTTTGAAAAAAAAACAAAAAAAAAAAAAAACGCCTTAGTATACATGGTCGTGTGAAAAAAAAAAAAAAAAAAAAAACGCCTTAGTATACATGGTCGTTTTTTAAAAAAAAACCGCCTGACTATACATGGTCGTTTGAAAAAAAAAAAAACAAAAAAAAACGCCTTAGTATACATGGTCGTTTTAAAAAAAAAAAACGCCTTACTATACATGGTCGTTTGAAAAAAAAAAATAAATAAAAAAAATAAAAAAAAACGCCTTACTATACATGGTCGTTTTTTTAAAAAAACGCCTTACTATACATGGTCGTTTGAAAAAACAAAACAAAACAAAAACAAAAAACAAAAAAAACCCCGCCTTAGTATATATACATGGTCGTTTTTAAAAAAAAACGCCTTACTATACATGGTCGTTTGAAAAAAAAAACAAAACAAAAAACAAAACAAAAAAAAAAACGCCTTAGTATACTAAGGCGTTTTTTTTTTTAAAAAAAACAAAAAAAACCAAAAACACAGATGGTCTTTTTTTTCTTTGGTGTGACCTGGCCAGGGGATTGAACCCACAAACTTCAAGTCTCAGGGTGCACACTCTACCACTAGACCACTGAGCTGGTCTTTGAAAAAGCAAAAGAACCAAAAAAACGCCTGACTATACATGGTCGGTTTTTTAAAAAAAAACAAACAAAAAAAAAAAACGCCTTAGTATACATGGTCGTTTTTAAAAAAAAAACACCTTACTATACATGGTCGTTTGAAAAAAAACAAAAAAAAAACAAAACAAAAAAAAACGCCTTAGTATACATGGTTGTTTTATTTTTAAAAAAAACGCCATACTATACATTGTCGTTTGAAAAAACCCCAAAACAAAACAAAAAAAAAACGCCTTAGTATACATGGTCGTTTTTTTTAAAAAACGGTCGTTTGAATAAAAAAAAACAAAAAACAAACAAACAAAAAAAACGCCTTAGTATACATGGTCGTTTTTTTAAAAAAAAACCGCCTTACTATACATGGTCGTTTGAAAAAAAAAAAAAACAAAAAAAAAAACGCCTTAGTATACATGGTCGTTTTTTAAAAAAAAACTCCTTACTATACATGGTCGTTTGAAAAAAAAAACAAATAAAAAAAAACAAACAAAAAAATAAACGCCTTAGTATACATGGTCGTTTTTTTTTTTTTTTAAAAACGCCATACTATACATGGTCGTTTGAAAAAAACAACAACAACAACAAAAAAAATGCCTTAGTATACATGGTCGTTTTATTTTTTAAAAAAGGCCTTACTATACATGGTCGTTTAAAAAAAAAAACAAAACAAAAAAACGCCTTACTATACATGGTCGTTTGAAAAAAAAAAAAACAAAAAAAAAAAAAAACGCCTTAGTATACATGGTCGTTTTTTTAAAAAACCCTGCCATACTATACATGGTCGTTTGAAAAAAAAACAACAACAAAAAAAACAAAACAAAAAAACGCCTTAGTATACGTGGTTGTTTTATTTAAAAAAAAACGCCATACTATACATTGTCGTTTGAAAAAAAAAAGAAAAAAAAAAAGAAAAAAAACGCCTTAGTATACAGGGTCGTTTTTTTTTAAAAAAAAAAACGCCTTACTATACATGGTCGTTTGAGAGAAAAAAAAAAAAAAAAAAAAAAAAAAAAAACGCCTTACTATACATGGTCGTTTGAAAAAAAAACAAATAAACAAAACGCCTTAGTATACATGGTCGTTTTTAAAAAAAAACGCCTTACAATACATGGTCGTTTGAAAAAAAAAACAAAAAAAAAACAAACAAACAAAAAAAACGCCTTAGTATACATGGTCGTTTTAAAAAAAAATAAAACGCCATACTATACATGGTCGTTTGAAAAAAACAACAACAAAAAAAAAAAAAAAAAAAAAAACGCCTTAGTATACATGGTCGTTTTATTTTTTTAAAACGCCTTACTATACATGGTCGTTTGAATAAAAACAAAACAAAACAAAAAACAAAACAAAAAACGCCTTAGTATACATGGTCGTTTTTTAAAAAAAAAAACGCCTTACTATACATGGTCATTTGAAAAAAAACAAAAAACAAAAAAAAACGCCTTAGTATACATGGTCGTTTTTAAAAAAAAAAAAAACGCCTTACTATACATGGTCGTTTGAAAAAAAACAAAACAAAACAAACAAAAAAAACGCCTTAGTATACATGGTCGTTTTTTTTTTAAAAACACCTTACTATACATGGTCGTTTGAAAAAAAACAAACAAACAAAAAAAAAAAAACGCCTTAGTATACATGGTCCTTTTAAAAACAAAACAAAAAAAAAACAAAAAAAAAACGCCTTACTATACATGGTCGTTTGAAAAAAAAAACAAAAAAAAAACGCCTTAGTATACATTGTCGTTTAAAAAAAAAACAAAAAACAAAATGCCTTATTATACATGGTCGTTTTTTTTTTTTTGTTTGTTTTTTTTTCAACACCTTAGTATACATGGTCGTTTTTTTAAAAAAAAAAACACCTTACTATACATGGTCGTTTGAAAAAAAAAAAAAGAAAAAAAAAACAGAAAAAACGCCTTAGTATACATGGTCGTTGTTTTTTTTTTAAAAAAAAAACGCCTGACTATACATGGTCGTTTGAAAACAAACAAACAAAAAAACAAACAAAAAAAAATAAAAAACGCCTTAGTATACATGGTCGTTTTTCTTCAAAAAAGCGCCATACTATACATGGTCGTTTGAAAAAAAAAAAAAAAAAAAAAAAAACGCCTTAGTATACATGGTCGTTTTTTAAAAACAAAACAAAACGCCATACTATACATGGTCGTTTGAAAAACAAAAAAACAAACAAAAAAAAGCCTTAGTATACATGGTCATTTAAAAAAAAAAAAAAAACGCCTTACTATACATGGTCGTTTGAAAAAAAAAACAAAAAAACCCGCCTTAGTCGTTTAAAAAAAAAAAAAAACGCCTTAGTATATATACATGGTCGTTTTTTTTTTAAAAAAACGCCTTACTATACATGGTCGTTTGAAAAAAAAAAAAATGCCTTATTAAACATGGTCGTGTTTTTTTTTTTTTTTTTAAATGCCTTAGTATACATAGTCGTTTGAAAAAAAACAACCAAAAAAACGCCTTAGTATACTCGGTCGTTTTTAAAAAAACAAAACAAAAAAAAACGCCATACTATACATGGTCGTTTGAAAAAATAACAAAAAAATAAAAAACAAAAAAAATTCCTCACTATACATGGTCTTTTTTTTTTCTTTGGTGTGACCCGGCCGGGGGATTGAACCCACAACCTCCCAGTCTCAGGGTGGACACTCTACCACTAGACCACTGAGCTGGTCTTTGAAAAAACAAAAAAAGTAAGAGTAAGCGGCTAGGAAAATGGATGGAGGACGCCGTTTGAACAAACAAAACAAAACTAGAGCTGCGGGCAGCTATCAAGGGCCCTCGCCACGTTGGGGTACTGTCAAATAGGACAAGGACCATCTAAAATGTTTTTGACAAGCCTTGTGTGTGCAAAGTTTTATCAAAGGGCCAAAGAGGTTTGTGCAATTCCCAAAATAAATTCAAAATGGCGGACTTCCTTTTAGGTTTAGCATACGGCTACAGAATACTTTTTGTAGGTCTTAGGCTAATTGGTTTGTCTCCTCAGAAATCAATTACGTTTTGAACATACCGTTTTTAAAAACATTCATACTGTATTGTATGTTGGGATGAGTCGGTTCTATATCATGTTTTGATTCCTGTTGGCCTCCAGGATTCAATTGGACTGTGATTCTATCTACAAATAATTCACCATCCACCAAGTGTTGTGCGCTCTGCAACAGGGATGTGCAAAATTCCACATGCTCAAAAATGCTGGCAGCTGAAAACGTCTGTTCAGATAACCGCATCACCGGGCTCGCCATATTAGTTGTGATTGCCGTAACTCCAGATTAGACTCGAAAGGCAAGCTGGTTGATGGTTGGATGAATAACAAGGCTTAGTCACGATAAATGATTTATTAGGGCAGTGAAGGATTGTTGCTCCCCCTCATCTGACTAACAGTTTCCGATTGGCATGCAGGCTGGAGCGGGGGGCAGCAAAGGACAGCTACGACAGCACATTTGATTTCTATTACCGGCGCAATACATTTTGCAGATCATCTACAGCATGTCTGATCATATTAAGAGCATCTTGAAAGGGCATGCAAGCTTCCATGCATCCATTTTCTTTCTCTTATCCAGATATGACTGAACTTCTCAGTTCTCAACCTATCTCTTAACACATTCACTGCCAGCCCAGCAAAAATGCATTGCATCATTTGACGTCTTTTTCCGTCAAAGGCAGTGAATGAGTTTTAAAGGACACCCTGTGGAAGAAACTCATTTTTGTATCCGCCATCTTGTTCTTTTGGTCACAACATAAAACTTGTTGGTGAGGGTGGAAACGCAGATTGACCATTAAATCAAGAGCTTTTATTCTTGGCTCAGCTACTTTTGTACCTCGGCATTCGTGAACATGACGCCAAGATACTTGAGCAGGCCCGGCAGATAATTGTGCGAGTTAGTCGTGCGTGGGATTAGCCGTTTGGAATGTGCGTGACTTTCATTTGATTCGTGAATGTAGTTTGGAAATATTAGATCTCGATAGATAGATAGATAGATAGATAGATAGATAGATAGATAGATAGATAGATAGATAGATAGATAGATAGATAGATAGATAGATAGATAGATAGATAGATAGATAGATAGATTCTTTCACAACTATGGACATTTTGGAGCCTTCAACTTGGGTCAAAAAGTAGAGCCAAGAGTTCAAAGCAAACATGGTGAAGCAGCATTTAGTTGTTTTGCTGCACACGAATGCTGTCAACAGAAGTCAATGAAGTCAATCCCAAGTATGAATGTTTTAAGTCAAGGTTAAAAACCACACCCTTCTCTCATGATTATGCTGGATTCTTTTAAAGAATTTTAAAAATATATACACATTTATTAATTCTTTTTTTTGGAAAAACGAAAATTACTTTTAGTAATTTAATTATGCTTGCTTTTCTTTCTGTAGTTTTTTTTTGTGTGACTTTGAGTTACCTTGTGAATGAAATGTGCTTTACTTTCAATTAACCAAATATTACATGTTAATGTAATGCGGTAATAAGACAGAGGGAAGATATAGTAATATAATATACAATAATATAATACAATAATTATTTATACTTTTTTTTTTTTAATAGCGAAATCTCACATCTCTTGCCACCGACTGTGTATAAGACATATATCAAAAACAACAAAATGTTAACAATAAAATGAATGACATTTTAAAATCACCCGTTTTATTTTTCTGACTTTTTCTGACATATTTTTTTTTATTTTTTTATTTTTCATTTTATAATTTTTTATTTACTTTTTTTCAGGATAAATTGTAATATATTCTCTACATTAATTAGTTTCTTAAACAACTAAAAAGAAGGTTGTGCAACCTTGAATTATGCTGTAGGTGTACATTGCCATCTAGTGACGAACGAGCAGTACTTCCGGAGTGTTGCTTACAAGGAAAGCATTATTATTTTCCCCAGTAATTGGGTTGAGCACAAGAGAAAAATGATGCTAATAAAGTCTGCATCAGTCATCTGAACAATGTAATCTATTTATGATGAATGTGCTGAAGTTTAGACAAAGGAGATGAATGCAGTGTACATCATCCATAAATTAGGAGTCATTCGACCCCGTGGGGGATTAATTAAAGTTCTTATTGCAGCAATATTTCAAGACGGCTATTTCAAACTCAAATTATTTCAAATACAAGAAAAAAATAAATAAAAAATGGAGACCGAAACACAGACGGAAAAATTAAGAACATAATTCTGTGTGTTATTTAAGTCACCAACCATTCACATGCAAGAGACAATTTAGTAAATAAATTAAATTAAAAATGTTGACTTAAATTTTGGAACATATTGGTGTAATGTAAGCAAATGCAAAAAAAAAAACAAAAAAAACCCCAAAACAAAACCCTTTTAAAAAAAAAATAAAAATTGTACATGCACAAATTAATACCCACGACATTTTGGGTTAAATGCTATGTTTTTAGCATTTAGCCTAAAATATGTGAGAACGAGTTTGTTGACAATCAAAAATGTTTACTCCACATTGGCAGGCCACACTTTTAGTTTTTTTTTTCCCTTAATGTCACAAAAATGATAATGGCAAATAATTTGTTTAACAATGTTTTTAATGTTTTCCAGTTCAGATACACAACATACAGTGTGTAATAGCCTCTATTTGAAATAGAAATATTAACTTTGAATTATTTCAACCCCTGTTGTGGTCATGATGCTCACTCACAGTATCTGGAGCTTCAAGCATGTTACTGAATCAGACTAAATGAACGAGACAAACAGGTGCAAACCTTCTTTTTTACCAACCTAGCAACAAATATCATCGGCTACGAATAATAAATTGCCATCGTTTCAACACGTCTCCTAACCAAAACGCCAACATCAAAAACTGTTTCGTGTAAACTTGGTGAGTGTGCTTCCATTTCCTGTTGGCTTTCCTCTTTTTGTCATTGTAGAACTTAATGAGCACGTTTTAAACCGACCTCCAAACGTTGTGCGGACAAAATTGCAAAAGATAAGCAAACCAATCAAAGAGCAAGAGGGCATAAAAGATTTCCAACCTCCAAATGACAGGTTATAGCGTATGACAATTCAAGACAAGGTGAGACAATAACAATTAAACCCAACAAGCATCACAGGTAATATTCTAAGGTTTGTTTGGAGCACATTTCAAATATCTCTTCTTTTTTTTGGAGTCATTTCCTTCATCTGTTCTTTGGCTTTGCAACCAATGAAAGGATTTATTTTATTCAAATTATTTTATTCCTTGGACAGTCATATGCAGCTTTATTACCACAATACGAAAGCTTACCTGAGCTCCTTCTTATGCTTATACTGACCTGAACTTTTGTCTTTTTTTTCTTTTCTTCTCTTTTCATTAGGTAGGTCATGTGCCCGTAACCTTTGGGAATTTGCTCAGGAGCTCTTGAAGAAAAGACAAATTAAACACAAGAGCTAAAATCAAGTAAATCGTCTAAACTTTGCACCTGTTGTCACAAACAGAAAGTTCGGCCAGTCAATCAAAACCAAACGACAAATAATATTTACAAATCCCAGTTTGTCCTCTTACATTTAAAAAATGTACAGTTTTGTCCGTGTGTTGTTTTTTTCCCCTCACAAGTCCTGTAAGGAATGGCGGTCCTGGGCTTCCGTGTGTTGTTCTCTCCACCACACAGGATGCAGAACATTTACAGTGAGACAATCCAACTCCCCTTTGATTTTTGTACTATGAGTTACCAAGTTTTTTTTTTTTTTAAATCAGGTTTTAAAAACGCATCCTCTGTGCATCGATAGCCGTGACAAGCTAATTTCAACATCACATCACTGAATCGCTATTGAGTCCAGTCTCAAGGTTCACCGGGATTTCGTCCAAAACTGTCCGTATTCAGTTGTGCAAGTGACGTGAAATGCGCTTTTTTGCGAGGTTCTCGCCATCATAAATTAGATCTCATTAACACCCGCCTGGTTGACGAAAGCAACGAAAGAGGCGGGACGATAGGTTGTTAGGCAGTCTTCAAACACGCAAAGCATGTGGCTAATGTTGGTCACGGACACAAACCTAATGTAGACTACAGCCATGTCGAGTTTCTTTTTGACTTCCTGTAACAGAATTTTTTTTTTCTTCTTGTCATTCAGAGACTGTGCAAACATCACCGTTGGCAAAAAAAAAAGATAAGAGCAAAATAAAGAAAAAGAGGCTTGAGGAGTCTTTGGGGCGAAGCCTCTTGTGTTTAAAAAAAAAAAAATTAAAAATAAAGGAACTATTTATTTACTCTCTGTTATAGTTTTACACAATATTCATCTTTTAATACTTTAATATTTGTCAAAGTACCACAAAGTGCAGCTGATTTTGAAAGAAGAAAATTGCCAAACTCATTAAAACTCTTTGACTGCCAAACGTTATCCAAAAAAAAACAACCCAAACAGTGCGAGCCGATTTCGAGCATTTTCACTCATCTTTCAAGGCAAACAAAATATTGTGCGCTACGACTACATAAACATAAAAAAGTATGATTCTACCTTATTCCGTTCTTTAGTAATCACCATTCAAAAATAGGTAATTTGAGTGACATTGAAAAGATAATTTTTTTGCACAACAATGACCACCTTTTTTTGTTTATTGACGCTCTGTGAATTAGATTTAATGTGACAAATGCTTTGATCATTCATGTCATACTTGAAAATTTTCAAATTCATCATGTCAGTCGTGTTTCAGCGTAATTTCATATGCCGTGAGTCCATTGAAAAGAGATACAATGCTGCCATCTGCTGGCCATAGTTAGTGGGTGTTTTTGATTCCACAACCCATTGAGCAGGCAGTGCTGCACAAGACATTGCACTGCCCATTGAGGAAAAAAACAAAAAACAAAAAAAACCAACCTTATTGTCAATTAACGTTTATGGCGGCATTCATTAGGATTTTAGCATACGTCATTAAACGTTTTTGGCAGTCAAAGAGTAAAAAAAAACAAAAAAAAAACAAAAAAAACAACAAAAAAAACTAACAAATGAAATGTTTCTGTCCACGCTTTTCAGAGAAAACAATACCATGCAACATACGTAAGAAAACTCCATGTTCTTTTCGTAAATTAATTTCTCAAAAAAAAAAAAAAAAAGAGTGACCAACCACAGTGGAACAGTTGTGTGTGTTTGTCAAAAACAAAAATGAAAAGGTTGGCACTTTTATGATGGTAATTCCTTCTGTTACGATACAGTCAGCGTGGACCTCTCCAGGCAGTCCACGGGATGCCAGCGAGAGAGCAACTTTATCACAGTACTTGGCACCAAGAATGCTGGTAAAAATGAGATATCAGAATATCTTCCCCCACCCGCCCCCCCCATTCATATCCGTACAATTTATTAATAATACATCATTTACATTTTGTGTTTTTGTATAAAAGACTCCAAAAGGGAAAACGAGTCTTGATGGGATGGCATGAAAGAGGAAAGAGCCATTATGTTAATGGATTAATGAAATGAAAGAGGGGCCAGATGCGATGAGGCGGCAAAGAAACGGAAAGAGTGAAATGGGTTGGAGGTGTGTGCGTGTGTGCTGAATGTAGAGACACACATAATTAGAGAGGAACAAATAAACAAATGGGCATGAGCGCAGGCCACATGAGTGTAATGTTGGGAAGCCTGAATTTCCGGGTTGCAACCCGCAGATTGAATATGCACTGCAAAAAAAAAAGAAAAAAAAGAGAGTGATAGTTACTTGAAAAACCTAGTAAAGTTTTTCACTCAGAAATTTTACAAAGATATTTGAGTACATTTTACCAGTTTATTTAAAAAAAAAAAAAAGCTACTCAAGCATTGAGAAACAAAACAAATTCACGACCTTCAGCTTAGAAGGCAGCCACTCTACCACGTGAGCCATGCCATTCTTGCAGTTTGCCACTATACTGCATTGCTGGTGTTTCCAAAATGAGACAAAAAAACAACAACAAAAAAACAGGTCTTTTGGAGGTACATGATTCCACATGACATCATCAATAGACCCTTCCAGCTGATGTCACCGCTTAGTTTCCGCTGCGCCTCCCGGAGGGCAAACATCCCATAACAAATGAATGTAGAGAGCTTGATTTTCGGCGGGCGTTTTCGTTAAAAGGTGGGAAATATGTCAAGTGTCACAAATAACGTCCAGTACGGCACTGATTCTTTTCTAATACACTGGCATTGACGCCCTGCCCTCCACCGTAAGAGGCGCACTTCAACGTGACGTCACACTGGAAAGGTCTATATACTAACACGCAGCAGGAGTGGCACGGCTCAGGTGGTAATCTGAAGATTGTTGGTTTGTTCCTCAACCCTTGAGTAGCTTTTTTTTTTTTTTTATAAACTGCTGATAAAATGTACTCAAAACTCTCCTTGTAAAAGTTTTTTTCAAGTAAATATTACTTTTTTCCGTCTTTTTTTTTTTTTTTACAGTGTGGGTTCATTGTACTATAGCGAAAAGTTGAAGCCCAAATCTGGAAATATCAAAATGACATCAATCAACAACAACCTAAAGCATTTTTTTTTTTTTTTTAAATCTTTCCTGTCGCAGCCTCATATGAGGTTTCATACTAAAACACAGAACACAGTACCAGCTGTTGGATCATCTTGTTCAACACACATGACCCGAGTCTCGCTTCCAGACTGGGTTTTAAAGCTGCAATTTGTAAATTTCAAGGAACCACTGGCTCGTGACAGACAAAATGTTTGGGCATATACGGATTTCTAAGCTCAGCGTTTTGTACTTCATAAATGAATGAATTCTTTTGCCCATTCATAAACCCACGAAGACGTGTGTTAACCGACCAAACATTATGCACAATGCGTCACAGATTATATTTAGCTGAGTGCTTCTCTGAAAAATTGTCACAAGTTTTCAGATGAATCTGGTAACTAAAGGGAGCTTTTAAAAGACAGAAATGAAATTGCAGAGAGATGCTATCGTGCGGAGTAGACGATGACGTCAGAGGAATCTGATTGGACCTTCAGTAAGTGCTATGAGCTCATAACGTTACCATGACAACCTTGTCACATCACGACTTTTCTGGGCTAAAATCTCACATTTGAACCTATTGCAGAAAAAAAACAATAAATATTGAGCAAAAATCATCTCTCATTCACCCTCATGTTGTGTTTTTTTGTGCATTGGGAAATAGCTATGCTATTGATATGATTTTTCAGCACAGCAGAATAAAAAAGCAGGAGTTAGAGTACAATATAAATGCTGAGCTGAATTTAAAAAGAATGTAATGAATTGAGAACTGGAATTGAGAAGGAAATACATCTAACTTCCTCTCGTGTCTCTGATTCAATTAGAATGTGATGGGAAAGGGCTATGCTATTATCAATGTTTAAAATTAGCAGAAAAAAAAACAAGTCAAGTCAAGCTGCAAACTGTGATGCACTCATAAATTCAATTTTAAATGCTGAGTTGATATGCCGATGAAAGGAATGAATTGAAAGTCTAAGACTATTTGATGTATCATTGCACAACCTAATGATCGACAAATATCATGAAAATATGCCCCCAATTATGGGGAGAGATTTGTCTCACAATTATTCATACAAATACATACGTGAATGTCACACTTTAACACACTTTTCTATGTTGGTTTACAACACATTGCTGATTGGCATAGGCGGTCGGGGGAGGAGCATTTTACGATCATTTCTACGTGCCAGATGCATACTGTATGCCCACGTCAACCTCTAAAAATATATATATAAAAAAAAAAAGATCGCACCAATAATTTGTACTTTATGAATGAATGACGTCGTCCTCTCTGCTCGAGCTTAATGGCGCTAAATGAGGAAAACGCTTCTGCACCTCTCGGTCAAGTCAAGTCAAGTCAAGGCAAGCCAAGCCAAGCCAAGCCAAGCCAAGCCAAGTCAAGTCATCTTTATCGATATAGTCTAACCTCACTTATAACAACCATGTTCTTGGCGCAAATCCATTGCCATGTGTGGTAAATCAGGCGCAAATTTGCTCCCAGCTGTCAGAATTTGTGGGCGTGTTTGCGCCGGTATATGATTAGAGCAATATCTTTCGTGAATAGGTGGGTAACTGGGAGCAGACTGCGGGTGCAGTTCTGGAGCAGTATTTCGCGTTCTTAGCGGACGCAGCGCATTCTTAGTGAATCTGCCCCTGAGCCTATTTGGTCCCACTCTAAATAGAGTCAAATTTACTCTATAAAATTTACTCTGTATATATATTTTAATTTGACTCTCCTTTTAGTTTAGACTGGGACTTCATATAGTCGTTTTCAGAGTAAAATTTAGTCTACAAAATCTACTGTGTACTCAATAGTGTGAGTGGTGCAGGGTTGACATCAGACCAATCTGATTAGATGCCTACTAAGTGCTTAAATGCGAATCCATTGTAACACGGCCACATCATCACTATTCATGTCTTTAGTTCACCTTTGATTTTTCTAACAAAACACAACTTGGAACATCTGTGACCAAATTAAGAAAAAAAAAAAAATCAGCCGAACATTTTGTGCCTTGATGAAGCTTGAGTCCTTGAGTGGGGCGGGGTTAGCAAGCGGAAGAATAAGACTTTTCTGCACAATGGTATTTGTAATTGCTTGTCTTTTAGCAATCAGAGTCAACCCAACCTTGACCAGCGATTACGTTTACAGAGGTATTTGTCACTGCTTAAAATCTTACAAACTGCAGCTTTATTTAAGGGCTTCATGAAAAACACCGAATAAAGAAGAGGAGAGGGTGATGAGGGTGACAATGTATGGCGCCGAGGAGCTTGTGCCGGGTCCTATACGCGAGTAGTGGAGTGTTGGTGCGGCAAGGCATTGTTGCTGTGGCTGGGGACGGGCGTAGTGGAGGGGGCGGGGACGGGAGGGTACGTGTTGAACGGATGGAGGGGCTGCATACTGCTGATGGTGCTGGGGATCATGGTGATGGTGTTGGCCGTCATGAGCGGCACATCCTCCGGCGCCCGCCGCAGCGCCAGCGTGTAGTCGGGCGGGCACACCGGGGGCCGCAAAGGCTCCAGGTCGCCGTGGATGCCGCGGGAGGGGAGGGGCGTGCCGTGATCCAGCTCGGCCCTCTGCTGCTTCATCTGCAGGGACATCAGCTCCTCCTCCTGGCTCAGCGCCAGGTCGTTGTGCGGCGGGGCCCCCACCACGCCCAGGCCCACGCCCATGCCCATGCCCATGGTGGCGCCGCGCTGCGGGGACAGGCGGCGGTGGCGCCTCTGCATGAGTTCGTGGCGCTTGTCTCGTTTGTAGTAAAGTGCAGCGAAGGCCAACACGTTGAGGAAAAGGAGGGACGCGCCCACGGCCACCGTCACGCTGAGCTCCGTGGAATAGTCCCTCGTCTCCGGGGGGAAGGGCGTGTTGCGGGGTCTCTCCGAGCCGTCCGGCTCGGGCGGATAGGTGGAGATTCCGGGGTGCCTCGTGGAGCGGGTGTCGCCGTTGTGTTTGACCTTACCGTGGTTGGTCCCGCCGGGCGGCAGCGGCGTCGTGATGGAGCTGATGATTTGCTTGTGGAGGCTGTGGAGGTGCGGGACCAACTCTAGCCAGAAGGCCACCTTGTTGGCCCGGTAGTTGTCTCGGACGCGCGGCTTGAGGCCGATATGCAAGTACTGCTTGTCTTTGGAGCTGAACTTGGTCCAGATGACTTCCTCGAAACGGTTCGGCTTGGTGTGGATGAACGTGGTGTCCTGAGGAACTGGGAGGTTTGGATCACTGCAAAACACAATCAAGGAGATTGATAGTAGCATTGGAGCTGCAGTATTCAATGATGCTACACAAATATGAAAATAAAAAAAAGTTTACATTAGGGTGTCAGGTGAGTCAAAATTTTAATCGTAATTAAGTGCAAGACTTTAATAGTTAACTCACAATTAATTGCAAATTTTAAATCTGTTCTAAATGTACAATAAAACATTTTTTTCCAAGTTTTCACAGTCTTGTTAACATAAAAGTAGAAAAAAAATGTTTAATAGCAATATGGCTGCATCTTTTAGCCATTGATACAGTGATTTCATAATCATTCATAAAATTGAGTTAAAATAAAAAAAGATGTACTGTACTATAAAAAAATGAGTGTCATATTGATTTTGAAGATGACTGATGATTGATATTGATGAAAAAAAAAGTTTACATTTGGTGTGTCAGGCGATTACATTTTTTTTTTTATAGTAATTAATCAAAGGACTCTAATAGTTAACTGTGTATTACTTGTAACCATGGTGTAACACCGTGGGCGCAACGTCATTATTTCGGTTTATATCAAAATAAATCTATATATATATATATATATATATATATATATATATATATATATATATATATATATATATATATATATAAATATATATATTATTGTTTGTTTTCTGTGTTTTTGTAAAGCGCTTTGTGACAGCTCAGGCTGTTTGAAAGCGCTATATAAATAAAGTTGAGTTGAGTTAATAGCACCTGTGATTTTCGACACCCTCCCTTCTTACTTTGACCATCTCCAAACATTTTTGTTTTTATTTTATTTGAACTGAGTCAAATGCCATCTTTAGCATATGTCGCGGGCCACTAAAAAATGGACGGTGGGCCGCAAATGGCCCCTGGGCCGTAGTTTGGACACCACTGTCATAGAATATGCATGCAGGCGTTTGATTGATACTGCACTATACCTACCCTGTCTTGGCAAAGTTGGTCCAGTACGTCATGACCACAGCACTGAGCATCACATCGTTCTTGGAGAAGTTACATGGGAATAAATCAGTGGCTCCGACCATGGGAATGCCAAACACGTAAGGGATCTCATCTCCGTGGGCTGCATCAGCCCAGTCAGGCCTCGCCTCGGTCTGACAGTGGTGGTGGAAAGTGTAGAAGAAGACGGGAGACTGGAACTCGGCGTGCAATTTGGCGGTGGCCACAGCCGGCGCCACCCACTGGTGGTCTGTGAAGAGAGCCAAGAGGGTCTTCCTACGCATGTCGCTGTTGTCCCGGTCAGCCCAGTCGGTATACATGAACTTTATGGTTTCCCTCAGGATATCTTTACCTGAGAGGGAACAAAACAAAGCTGATTAACATGGAAAAAGTGAGGATAAAGATGTGTGATGTTAAGTTCAGCACTTATGATATCGCTGAATATCGTTTTATGGAAACAATACAATCATGTTACGTTCAGGTCAGTCATGAATAATGAGCATGAATTATATTTTAATTTATGCTTTGTACAATACTGTAATCAGTTGAAACCAGGATGTTTTTCCATTAGTACATTGTACGACAATATGATCTAATTACCTAACCACCTGAAATAGGATTATGCTAGAAATATTTCATTTTTAGCGCAGCATGCGCCATGCTTGTGTAACTTGTTCGATTAGTGTGTGAATCGATGGGCAGTGACATTCATGCGACTGAAAAATAGACCAGTTATGAAACTAATATAATGGTACTTCAAAGTTGAACCACAATCTGTTGTGTAATGTTGACCGACTTTCAAAACTGAATTTACCACTTAGATGAATTAGATTTGGGATATTGGAAAAGGAAGGAATATTAAAACAAGTATCAGCAGTTATAATTGTTAATTAATTAAAAATAATTAATAATTAATTAAATCATTAATATTATTTTTGCTGCTTTTGTTTTTTTGCGAAAATAAGATCCAAATTGAAGGTCAGTATTAAGCAGAGAGCTTAATAATAATAATAATAATAATAATAATAATAATAATAATAATAATAATAATAATAATAACAATAACAATAATAATAATAATAATAATAATAATAATAATAATAATAATAATAATAACAATAACAGTGTTTACCAGTATCTACACAAAAAAGTAGAATTGCTCATTTATAGTGCATTTCATACACAACGTAACTCAATATACGCCATAAACTGCAATTAAAAGTGTACAACATTTGAAAGCAGCAGATGTAAGGTCCACAAGCAATTAAATAGTCAATGAGAAATTGAATGTGTGCAAACAGTTGAGTCTGTTCTTTAGAAAAATCTACACAAACCAAAACCAGCTCTTTTGTTGGGTTTGTTCGAACAGTTCAGCAAAACAAATATTGAATGTTTTAATGCCAGATCTCAAGAGCGAGACAGTGGCTGCTGGTGTCAGACTTAGGTTAGTGAGAGAATCGTGACATTTACTTGTTCAAATGACTTTATCTATATTTAAAATAAATGTTTTTTTTGAAAAAAAGTTTATCTTTGAAAAAAACTATAAATGTAAATGACGGTATGAATTGTTACTTAGTGAAGCTGACCGTCAGGGTATCCATAAAGATTGTCGACAAAGTTGGAGATGGTGTAGTCAAAGGAGGGTGCAGATATTCCATCTTCTCCTTCACTGTCATCCACAAACTTCAGGCCTTCTCCTTGATTTACGCCCAGCAATATGTCATAATTCAGGAACTCACCCTGGTGTGAAAATTCACAACACAATTCACCCACGGAATAAGATCAAAAGAATGATATATACTAAATAGACAAAAGTATTTTTGTGCTCACTGCACCTACAAAAAGAGAAGACAAATTTAACAAAATATAATTGGTCACCCGTAGCAACTGTAAGATATGTTTTTCTTGTTATGACTGTTTTTTGGTTTAGTTATTGTTTTATGACGTTGATGGTATCCGTTGCTATGCAGGTGCTATTATCCTTGCAATGACATTTTTATGATGATGATATATTAGCCACTCTTAGTCTTATGCAGTTACTATGTCCCTTAATGACGACAATGTTGTTAGTTGCTATGCAGTTGTTATGTCCCTTGTGATATTTGTATCACAAAGTATTAGCCACTCTTAGTTTCATCTAGTATCATGCAGTTACTATGGGCCCTTATATTGACAATGTTGTTAGTTATGCAGTTACTATGATCCTTGTGATGATATTTGTATGATGATGATGATGATGATGTATTAGCATCTTAGTTTTTCTGGTCTAGTTGCTATGCAGTTACTATGACCCTTGTGATGATATTTGTATGATGATGAATTAGCATCTTTATTTTTTTGTCTTATGCAGTTACTATGTCCCTTATGATTATAACATGATGATGCATTCTCCACTTTTAGTTTATCTATTCTTATGTAGTTACTATGCTCCTTATGATAAAGTGATAATATGGTCAGCTGTTATGCAGTAACTGTCCCGTGTGATGATATTTGTATGATGATGATGTATTATTCACTTTTAGTTAGTCTGGTCTTATCCAGTGACTATGCTCCTTATGATGATGTGACATTGTGGCCAGTTGCTACGCAGTTACTTTCACTTGTGATATATGTATGATGATGATGCCGATTTAGTTTTTCTAGTCTTATTCAGTTACTATGCCCCTTATGATTCTAACGGATAAAGATGATGCATTTTCCACGTTTAGTTTGGCTTGTCTTATGCGGTTACTATGCTCCTTAATAATTATAATAATAATAATAATAATAATAATAATAATAATAATAATAATAATAATAATAATAATAATAATAATGTGGTCAGTTGTTATGCAGTTGCTATGTGCCTATATTAGTCACTCTTATTTTATCATATATGCCTTTATTCTATCATATAGATTTTTACATTGCTCTAGCGAGATACTAAATGACACTTTTGTCAGTACGTCGAGGTTCTTTAGCTGAGATTTTATCTCAGCATGCTGAGGTTTCTTCCATGCAAGCCTTCTATGTTTTCCACATCCAGCCCTGCCCGCTGTGGTTACCTTGTACAGGACTTTTGAGTTCTCTACCCAGTTCGCTCAAGCTTCTTAGTCAAGGTTTCTACGTCGTATTTTCTTAAAGGCCATCTGAATCCAGCCCTGCTCTCCATTGTTACTTTGTATTTTGTTACATAAAGACTCTACTGTATTTCCCAACTCCCGTGTCTTGTTTGCAACTTCGCACCACACATGACACATCCTCTTGTATTTTATCCCCAAAGGTGTTCAATGTCGGGATTCTGTTAAAAGTTATTTCACACTAAACTCATCCGAGCATATTGAGACCAAGTCGTGCTGTAGCAGGAAAGGGTCTTCCCCAAATTACTGTACTGTCCTGGATATTGTAAATCAAGTACAGTTCAAAGCAAGGTGCAAGCAGAAAGTCCATCATACTGACCTGTTGCATTAGAATCTCGGGGTCATCAGGCACCACGTCACCATCCACAACCGGTCCGAAGGCAATGTGGTAGCGCGCAGGCTGTATGTCCTGGTCCACCAGCTCCCGGAAACTCTTCCTCCTCAGGCAGTCCACCAACTCCGTCATATCCCTCAGAGTGCAACCGACCTTCTTAGCGAGAATCTTGGTGTACATGACCGGTCGGTAGTTGACCGACCAGCTGGAAATGGCGGAGCCGCTCTGAGCGATGGCCCTCTGAAACAAACCTACGCACATAGGTAGGAGAACATAACAAATGCTGAACAGAAGCATATCATGAACTTTTTTTATTTTTCCAGTGACACACTTTTGCTAGCAGCGGAAGATGCATTCACTGCCTTACAGTGAGCCTAAATAATGCATAGTTTGGAGGAAGAGCATTTGTAGAGCACTATTATTGAAGCAGCTCTGCTACTTTCATTGCAACAAACAACAAATACTGACGCACAAAAACAAAGTATGACACAAAAGAAGAGACAAGCACGGTAAATGGTGACCAGTCTGCACAGTCTCATAAAGGCTGCAGAAGAGATGAGGAAGAGAAAGAAAAATGCATGCACTGTTGCACTGCTGCAGTTACGTAAAGTGGCTTGCTGTCCCTCTTTGTTTTTTTATCTGCAGATTCTGTCATTAATAATTAACCCCCGCACGCATACACACAGCAAATTCTGCATGTGCCCCACCCCCGCTCCTTTCCCTGTGAAATCAATTAAGCAGCCACTCTCAGCTCGGTTCATCTCTCTTCTGCGCACACAGTGCCTTTAAAAAAACTCCTCCAACTTCGCATTCGCTCAGAATTATAGCCCAGTTTCAAAGCGTTGTGAAAGCGGCTTTTGTTAGAACCATAAATGTGATATACACTTACCAGTTTCACATACACACTCGCATTAGGTACACCTGCACGCTTTAATGAGATCCGATACAAAAGAATTGTAAGGATCACAATAATAATGCACTTATGGAGTGTGATTACGAAAGTGGCCCCAGGTTTGAGTTTCCAGACCAGCTCAGGAATGAGAAATACACGGCGAACGGTGCTTTAGCTTGACGGTAACGTACCGGACCGGTGCATGCTTCTTATATTCATGTAATGAAAATTGTGAGCATGAATATGTGCTCATTCTTACGTAACTGAATTAGTAACAAAAATACCGGTATTAGGGATAGACGATTATCGGCCAAGCTGATTATACTGAAAATTTGCATCGGCCGTTTTGAAAAATCATACGGCCCTTAGTAGATTAAATCACAATTGTGTCAACTTCAGGGAAATAGTTAGTTAAATATTTAATTATTTATAAGAGATGCTGCTGAGCCTGGGAACTCTCTGCACCTTCTGTTTTTGTTTGAAATTAAAATTAAGATAACATTTTAATATTTCAGATATTTTTTTAAATTTTGGACCACTTCATTTACTGTAGAAAACAATGGTTTAGTAAGTTTTTACGTAACTTTTTAAAACATGCTAATGACCCTGGGAGGTCCCTGAACTTTTTGTTAGAATTTTAAAACAAAGATGTCAACTGAGTATGATAAAAAAAGAAAAGAAAAAAAGAAAAGAAAAAAAAACAATATTCTGCAAACCAAACTTTAAAAGTTGTTCAATGCTTAACAAATTCAGCAAAGTTAATTGTTTTTTTTTTTTTTTTTTTTTTTTTGACAGCAATTTTTCCCTTTAATGAAAATGAATCCAAATATTGGTTATTGGCCAACTTGACTAATAATAATCAGTATCGGCCCTGAAAAATCGTATTGGTCTATATCAGCAGGGTATTGGCCTTTAACATTTTCATATATTTTTCAGTGACAAGTACCAAAGAAACTGAACTTTAATTTCTATGTTTCTTTTTTTAGGATCACATTAGACTGTGCAGTTGTAGCTAATAAAGTGTCTAGAATTGATTATGTTGTACATATGGCACATTGAAGAGGGATTCATTTGATACAACTGTAAATAGTTTTAAATTTAATAGCAAACATCAGCTGTCTCTGTTTTCCGAGTTAGGATTATCTCACCCATTCACGGAGATAAAAATAAAAATTCTTCAAGGTCACCTTGCCACTGCAAAGGCTGACAGTTTGCTATGAACTTAATCAGATTTCTGGGGTATAATAAGTATGGTGTGCGAGTTCCATTCATCAGTGGATTTAGGGATCAAACATCTGGTGTGAGATTTGGATTCCTGCCATTCAGAAACAAATAATGAAGGATTAGTCCGTACAGTCAATTATTCAGATTCTGACTTGAAACCAATACAAGGCAGTGAAATTGTGCAAACCCCTGCAGTTGACAGAAAGAAAAAAAAACTACGCTACACGGCAATGCGGTTCTTTCTCGATGTCCAGATGTGTACTGAGGTGGGTAACATACTATATCTTTTGTAATGTCTTGTCCAGACAGGACAAGTACAGCCAGTGTAGCTCTGTGATCTTACACCTAGGTGGGATAGCAGTGTTTAGAATGATTACCCGGCTTGTGCCCTAAGGTGAGTGTTGTTTTCATGCTACTGATAGTATCCATCTGTCAAGTCTAGCACTGGCCGAACTGATATTGTGATCCTTTATTACTGTAAACAACTGAGGTTGGCGTGTCTGATTAATGCGTCCGCTCACTTTGGATGACATAAGCAAGATCATTTAACAACTAACGTTGCATGCAAAACAGTGGTTCTCAACTCTATAAAGCCTGAACCGTGAAATAATTGAACATTAAAACAAATAAATAAATAAACTTTCACATATGACTTTTGATTTGATTTGATACATCCGGTTACAATGCTTCAAATTCGTACATTTATAACTGTCAAAAATATAATAATAATTATATTATATTATAATTATTATTATATAAGTATAGTCCTCTCCTTTTTCAATTGGGGTAATCTTGCAAGGTTGCTGGAAAAGCCATCAGCGATATAGATACTGCCCTCTAATGGATAATCGGTGCAATGCATGTGTCAGATCATATACATCAGGGTTTTAATGGTAAAAAGAATATTATACTATGAAATAGATGGCTCCAATATATTTAAATAAATGTATTTAATGATACGTTTGGAATTTGTAGGCTGCGATTGGCTGGCGACCAGTCCAGGGTGTCCCCTGCCTACTGCCCAAAGCCACCTGAGATAGGCTCCATTAGCCCCTTGTGAGGGTTAGGGTTAGGGTTAGGGTTAGCGATCAAGAAAATGGATGGATGGATTGATTTGTAGGGTTAACCTTGTTGGAGGGACTGAACCCCACCCATTTCCTATGCGCATTCACCGAAAACCACTTTCTTGACTCAAAACATCATTGTGGGAATCCTGAAGCATTCCCACATATGTTATTGTGATTTTGTATTCTCCACACTTTTTTGCCGCATAACAACTCCCACATAATTCTTCCAATTTACACTGTTCAAATTTCAACTAGCTGCAAAAATTGACGCCTCCCGGGGTATATATCGTCTGATTCCACATTACTTACAGTTACTCGCACAATTTAACGTTAAAGATCAACTTTTCCCTATTCATTTTCAATGGGACAGACGTTGAACTTTTTTCCAAGTATTAATTTTCACGCCCACTTCCATACATATAACTTATCATCATTACCAGGTGTCTGATATTGCTAGGTGGCATAGTTGGTAAAGTTCATTGCCCAGTAACCACGAGATCATAATGTCATAATTTATCTCTCAATTGACTTCATAAGCATTCCACATGCATTCAAATCTTAGCATTCAGCATTCCCACGCAATTCCTCCAGAAATTTCACTTAGTCTAGTTCTAAATGAACTTCCATGGGCATTGTCAGATTTGTACATGAAAACAAATGCCTGTTGAGTCAGTTCCGACTGTGGTTTCTTTTATGCTTCAGCTCCGATGTGGTTCTGTGTCCCAAGCCGGATTCTTACCTTCAGAGTGGTGAGAGAGGATAAGAAGGTTGACGCAGGTAGCGCCAGCCCCCGAGCCAAAGATGGTGATTCTCTCCGGGTCTCCTCCAAAGTGGCCGATATTTTCATTGAGCCAGCGCAGTGCCTGGATCTGATCCAACAAACCATAGTTCCCCTTGGCAGACTGATTCCCTGTGCTCAAAAAGCCTGCAAAGTAAATTAAAACAAACAGGGGAAAAAAATAAGTGGTGGAGAATGACACAGTTAAAAAGATTGTGTACAAACAGTGGGGCAGAAATTCAGAAGCACAGTATGAAATAATTATGGGTCTTGACTGTGTTGTAAACTGACGCGACAACTCAAGTTTAAGTCTGGTGGGATTTCTATTCTACAAATAAAATCACTCCAATTTCGACATATCAATGTTGCTCAGGAGAGCAACAATTCTGAAATGATATTCAATCTAGTTTACATATAGGAAGGAAATAGATGTTATTATGTGTTATTTATGTCACAAAAACCCAAACAGCACCTGATACTTTGCGAGACGACAAAAAAAAAAAAGTAATCAATTTGTTTTGTCTGCTGCCCAAAGCCAGCTGAGATAGGCTCCAGCACCCCCCGCGACCCTTGTGAGGAATAAGCGGTCAAGGAAATGGATGGATGAATTTGTTTTGTCTGTTCAAAACAATCATATGGTTATTTGTTTTGACATCCAATCTCTACCCTAGAACATTCAATGTGTCCCATATAAACCACAAACAAATGATCTTCAGAAAGAAAATGTTCTCCAACTGCCTGGCCATGGAACAGTACCAGTCTGAGGGACTTTACATACCAAGCTGCCCAGACAGACTGACAAAAAAAAACAATAATTTCCAAGAAAAAGCATTCATCAGGTCTACTGAAAATACACGTTTATCGCTACAGTTTTTTTCTCACACACTAAACCGGATCTGCGAAATACCTTGTTCCCAATTCCAACACGCAATCTTTATGATGCAGGATTTCCAGCAATAAAGGTGATCAAAAAAAAAAAAATAAATAAAATTACAGAGTAGACTGGACAAAAGTAACACACGCTTTGGGTGTAATTGTCTCTCATTACCCAGAGATGTGACCGGCTTGTTGAAGAGAAACAAGTGCAGCGCTCCCACTAATTACAACAACTACCTTCAGTTTACGTGAAACTGGTTCGTGGCGAAAAAAAAAAAAAAAAAAAAAGGTTTGACACTGTTACTCTAGGGCACCATTATCTGCCTCAAAACTCCCACCTAAATTGCAAATCTAGTCCTCCTTGTCTTCCATTTTGAGTCGTAGATGTAATATCTCTGTTCCAAAATTCTGTCTAGATAGGAGATAATGTACACGTGAATTATGATTTTGGGAAAAGGTTCAGTGGGCCGCGCTCAGTGCCTCAGTACCGAACCCACGTGTCTGATATTTCTGAGCACTTGCTCCTTTCAATGATGTTGAAATGCTCTGTCAGACTTGTCTGAAACTGACAGACTATCAACTGGTACCAGGATCCTGTGCTGAGTCTTTCAGTTGGCACGGCAACATCTGGATTGAATTTATAGCTGTGAGGGAGAACATGGAAGCATGTGTCAAACAATCCGCATCCTCTGCCACTTGTGTCTTGCCCAGCTATGTCGAATTGTCAATTAGTGTATGTGTATTTAGTATCTTGTCTCCCCTCTGTCCGCGTCGATTCATTGTGTTTCCCTAATGTCATGCTGCCCGTTTTTGCCCTGAAGTTCCCCCCACGTTTTGCCTTGCTTTTTTATTTTATTTTATTGTTTTTTCTCATCTATATCCTTGTTTACCTCCTTTTTTTTTTTTTTTTTTAATTAAATCCCCTTTTGATTGCACCTCTGCCTCTGTTTCCCTGCACCTGGGTCCTCTACCCTCCATACGCTTACAGTAATAGTCAGAAGCTCTTATGCTGTGTTCTCAAAAGGTAGTTTAGGATTTTACAAGATTTTGGGGTGGTCGAGACCCTGTAACCAACCGGAAAATATCAGCCCCCGCACTGAACAGCATCTCCAAATCAAGACGCAGAGCAGGCGCAGGAGCATTTTTAAAGCTGTGAATGATTCATGTGATATTTTCACAAGTTGGACCTTGACACAGAGCAGAAAGTTTGCTTGTAAAAAATATCTTTATTCACCACCGTGCCATGAAGGCAAATGTTAGTAATTGTAAATAGTTAATGTGCATGTTTAGAAAAGCTCAAAACAAATTTAGGACCTGAGATTGAAACTTATGTCTGACACATTTCATGCAGAAAAAATGTTAACTTTAGTTTGTTGTTTTATAGGCTATATGTATTTTTTTCAATTTTTTTAATTTTAGAATGATGGCGAAATCATTCACCCACAGACGAAACCCAAGATGCTTCCGTCCTCTAACACACCATATTCATACAATCAGCTGATCAGCAAGCTGTCCAGAAGTCTGATAACGAGAATCAAGTGTGTTGGGGTACGGAAACATCCAGGTGGACTCCAGCCCCCGAGGACCAGCATTGCATTTTGACAGAGGTGTGAAATCCACATAGAGAAAGTAAAAACCGTGCTACAGTTTGGCATTTGTTCAACCGGCAGGCAAACCGGCTCAAACAAGCCGGTTGAATTGAAGTTACAGTTTGGTTCAGCTTTTTAAAAGAATGACGGACTGACGATGACGGACCCAACTTTGATTCTGTTTAAGTAACATGACTGTCAATCAAAATTGTCCGAGCACTGTTTGTCAGTACAAATGCTCTGCTCTCTATTGAGTCTCCATCTTTGTAAAAGCTTCATTTTTGATACAATTAGGGCAGCAGTGTGAACTGCAGGGACTACAAAGAAGCAGTTGATAGAGTACAAAATTGCAGCGTGTTTGCAAGTGTCTGCAAGTTGACAATTATATGCAAGTGATGGTGGCGATGAGTAGCGATGACTATCTACCAAATTGACCTCTCGATAACAATCAGAGCAACATTCACATCGGAATCCACACTCTTCACCGTACTTACACCACAGTTAACAGCACTTTAAAACTGGAGTGATTTTGTTTTGCTCTAACCTGGTGATTGTGGTTCAGAATACAGTTGCGTATTACACATCAGCTGGAGCCTAACGCGGCGACGGGTGGCTACATCAAGACAGACATTTACATTGTCTTTCACACCTTCAGACAATGAAGACTCTTTGATTTTGCGTAAAATTGGTAAGAAAGTTGATGATAATTTAGTTATTTTTCTAAATGGTCTGCATCCATTAAAGAAGTCAACCTTAATAATTTCTTGACAATAATATGTTACATGTGACCTAATTAGTCTAAATATGACATTCCGATTAAATATTACATTTGAGGCATATGTTATGTAACAAAATCCAGCCATTTTTCATCCATTTCAGGGGGCGGCCATTTTGCTACTTGCTGTCGACTAAAGATGACATCACAGTTGCTCTGGGCACAGGCAGTGCCCAATCACAGCTCATCTGTTTTCTGAAGCTGCGCTGTGATTGGTCGTTGCCTGTGCCCAGAGCAACTGTGATGTCATCTTCAGTCGACAGCAAGTAGCAAAATGGCCGCCCCCTGAAATGGATAAAAAAATGGCTGGATTTTGCTTCATAACTCAAATTCCACAAATGTAATATTTAATTGGAATGTCATATTTAGACTAATTAGGTCACATGTAACATATTATTGCCAAGAAATTATTAAGGTTGACTTCTTTAATGGATGCAGACCATTTAAAAAAAATAACTGAAATCAATCACTTTCCTAAATCATCATCAACTTTCTTACCAATTTTATGCAAACACAGCACGTAGTGTATCTAAATATCGCCTTGCAAACACGAGTGGTCATTCCAATAACACAGGGATGACAAGAAACTGAAGCGTGATTACAAATGTAAGTTCTACAGTAATTAAAGGCGTTACCCTCAAACCTAACTTTCACCCGAATGTGACTCAGACCTGACGAGGTATCGTCGCTGAGAGTCATGTGGAAGTGTCTGCTCTGTGGCTGAGTGCTGAGCTTCCCTGCCACCGTTGCCTGGCAACTGTCCAGCGCTTCAGGCTAAATGATATGGGCAGATACTCGCTAAAGCACTCGCGTACAGACATGCACGCACTTACATGATCAAGCACGGAAACAGCTCAATGCAAACACGCGCGCACACAATCAGCTTGTGAATTTGCATACAATCATGGCTAGTCTGTCGTCTTTTCAAGGGTAACGTGACAGTGGATGTTAGGTTTGCCGCCCACCATTGATGTACCAACAACTATACGCTTGCTCATTCACTAAGTTTGCTCTCTATCAACCCATTTGCTGAGTTGGGCTTCTGGCTTTAAGTGCTGAGGGCAGCAGTTAACACATCTGAACTTATGCATATTCAACACATGCTTTTGATATAACGGTCTGCGAGGTGTGGGGAAAGTTGTTAACCTTTAAATAATGGCGAAAGACCGGCAAACTAATGGGTGAATGGAAGCATGGTGCAAAATAACTGATGGGGAAATCTATTTTAAACCAGAAATACAAATTAAATAATAGAAAAAATATTTATTTATTTATTTTTTTTAATCCCAGAAGTGGTCACCACATTCACACACACAGAAATAAAACTAGGCTGCTGCATGTTGTGTTTTTCTGTAAAAACATGCAGGCAAATACATTTTTATATTATGAATTTTCTGTCAATGCTAATGTAGGGAAGCCCATTTAACTCGCTCATTCACTCCCAGCCATTTTCACTGGAGTAACCCTCTTCGCTACAGGCTGTTTTACTGGATTTCGACAGATTTTGCAGATTATGTTCTATTGCTATAAAAACATGGAACCTACCAAAATTATATTTGTATCTGTTTCCGTTTTGCAGCAATTAGCATTAGAATATGCTAAGTTTAATCAATATTCATATTCCTGGTGAAAACACTGTCAAAAAGAGCTTGTTGCAACATGGCCCTGGCTGATCTCTTATACTCTGCTGCCACCTGCTGGTCGTTTTTTGTATTAACTGCCATTGCTTTAAGGCACCTCTTAATGTCAGAAGCTGCAGCAAAGCCTTCTGTATGCACTTTCATTAAAAAAAAATCTATATATAGATACATTTTGGGGAGTGAAGGACAAATTATTTAAAAAAACAACAACTTATTAACACGTTTTTCGGTTTGAATGAGTTAAGCATGGGGAAAAGATGCCAATGTCACACAGAAAGTGCTGATTCAAACCCAAAACCCCACCATTGCTGAACCAATGAGCAATAGGCTATGGTTTATCACCATAACTAGAAAAAAAGTCACTTTTCATACTCTAAAGTAAGAAGTATTAGTGCAACTCCTCTTACACTTAACTTCTGAATCCTATAGGGAACCAAGCCCTAATTAATGTCACTCCAAACACATACAGTATGTGCTGTTTTACTGAGTAAAAATAACTGCGCTGTGAAAAAAGGTAATTAAATGAGCAAAGCAAGTGGTGGCCTAAGGGGCTGATTAGGCGACACTGTTTTTAACTGAAAGGAGATAAAAAAGTAGTGTCACTCATTGGCAGCATATTTGGAACCTAGTAAAATTTCTCCAACAGCAAAGATATTTCGAAACCACAACAGTTAAAAAGAGTAGTTTGCATGCGCACAATACTATAATAATCACAATTATTATGATGCTGATTATTTTTTTTTACTACTGAGTTTACATGCACATGTCAAAATTTCCAGACATTTTTTTTGCAGAGAGATCGCTTTGACAGCGTTGCTACTGTACGTTTGGTGAAAAGTTAAATTCCAAAGTTCAGATGGGCTGCCGAACTGCCCTTCCGCTGCATGTGGCAGAGTGATGGCTAACTTGGAGGCCATTGGATGCAGGCCCAGTGATGGGCCCCTGGGGTAGGTGGCCCCTGGGGTAGGTGACCCCTGTGAGCGGGACTCCAGAGACACAGAGGGAGATAATGACAATCTTCATGCACTCTGACTGCAACATCAACAAGCCAGGCTCTTTGAAATTCTGTTTCGTTTTCGACATAACAGATGATCATTTATTACTCCTATTTGGGATTTAAATTCTCGCTCTCCATCGGTAACGAGCTACGCCGGTAAATGACAAAAAAGAGCTTTAAAATGTTTTAAAGCTTGCCATTACAGTTTCATGCACAAAACAAGATAGTAAAGCTTATTGTTTTTGAAAATCATCCAATGTTATTTTCCAAAACAACCGGGAAATGGTGGTTTGGATTCACCATACTCGCTAATCACGTTTGCTGTTACATGTATCCACTCAACTGCATGTGCTTATGAATGAGTCATAATGTAATTTTACATTCATCACCGCACATTAGTGGTCCAATTATTCTGATGTGAATACTACATCAGGAGTTCATGCTCACTGCTCGCAGAGGTTAATGGTGAGTCCTGTTTTTTTTTTTTTTTTTTTTTTTTTTTTTTTTTTGTATGAAGAACGTCCAATTTCCTTCAGCAAGCAAACAGACTTCAGCATGAATCAGCAGAAATTGGATGTTGCATCCTAATGCTAGCATTTTTTTTATTTTTTTTTTAAATAGCTAAGTGTTTGACAGTCAGCATGCAATGTGACAGATTTGGTCAAACCAGAACTCTAGAAGAGAAAGTCAAGTTCTACAGTTCTACGCAGCCCCACTAGTCAAAATACGGTATTCTGGTGAATATCGCATAAGTAGAATATGAGTTAAGCAACAAAATCCAGCAGTTTTATTCCATATCAGAAGGCGGCCATTTTGCCACTTGCTGTCCAGTGGAAATGACATCACAGTTACTCAGGTCTCAAGTGACAACCAATCACAGCTCAGCTTCAGAAAACAGGTGAGCTGTGATTGGTTGTTGCCTGAGCACTGAGCAACTGTGATGTCATCTTCTTTGGCAAAATGGCTGCCACCTGACATGGCTAAAAATGGCTGATTTTACTTCATATCTCCTGTTGCACAAATGTAATATTAATCAGAATGTCGTATTTAGACTCGTAATATAACATATTATTGTCAATAAATGTTTAAGCGTGACTTTCATGGTTTAAATGTATAAATGTGACAGTTATTCAATTAGACTTTTCTATCATTAAATTAAAGTGATGGCTTTTGTAGCTTTTCAAAATCTTGATTTGCCTGTTCTTCTACTTACAATCAGAAAACCTTAAAACAAAAATGTTTGTGGTCCTGTGAGTGGCCTGTCAGGGGAAATGAGAGCGTCCACCGTTGCGTGGAGAGTGGGATAATTGCAGCTCCATTTGTGGAGCAACATTTGAGTTGAGGAAGAGGAGAAAAGGCAGCAGATTGAAATTGATTGAAAGCAGCATTTGTGGGAAAAAAAACAAACCTGCTGATTGTTTTTTAAATACATTTAATTGATGAGTAAGGAGTACTGAGGCCAGTCATCATAGAGGTGAAAAGTTTTCGGGTTCAAATTTGCCTGTAGATGTGAACGGTTGCTCGTATGTGCGCTCTGATTGACTGGCAACTAATCCAGAGTGTGCCAAAGTCACCTGGGATTGGCTCCAGTTACCCGTGACCCCAAGGAGGACAAGCGGTACAGAAAATACCAGCAGTGTGACTTTAACTGCAGTTGTAGATGATTCACAAGGATAATCTCACTAGACATAAAAGAGTCGGTGTTTGATTTCCTTGGTCAGGATGGGGAAAGATTGGGACTTTATGTGTGTACCCGACCTTACTTTCAAACTGTGCTTATGAAATTTGTGGTATCCATTGAAGAATACCTCAAGACAGGTGCAGCCAACCGGCTGAAATTTGGCAGCATCCAGAAGAAGAAATACACGTCTTCTTCCTGGGGTGAAAAATGTGCTCACTCCCAGAACCCGGGATGGTGGGCCTTTTCTCGGGAGTTCATTAATTAGTTAATTAGTTAATTAGTGTGAACAGATGGCTGTGCAGCACAAATCAGAAGGCTCTCTGAGCCCGGAGCAGGAGGAAGGCAGGAGAAGGTGAGGAAGAACCTCAACCATCACCAGACCTCTGATCCTGGCTGTGTGCAGCAAACATATTTTTACTCCGGTAATTAATATTTCATAGCAAAATGTAGCATTCCCTGAAAAAGAAAAAAAAGTCAATGTGTCGCAGGCTAAGTGAAATCAAAAGTGGAGGTGCAGTTGGAGCTACTGGTGCAACCTTCTTTTGAATGAATACTTTGCATTGCCGCAAATTGAAACGGCACTTCTGAAGGTTTATTTTTAGACCTTTCCCATCTCCCCCTTCTGTTTCTCTCACTGTCTCGCTATGATTCTCCCTTGCTCATCCGCCTCCATTCCCCTGCTCTGTCTTCCTTCCTTATTCCTGATCCTCTATCAGCCTCTTAAAGGTGCAGGCGTCGCATGAAATGAAAATGGCACGGACAAGTTTGCTGCCATGTAAGTACAGGATAATACCAAAGATTAGAGCATAAAACGGCTAGTGTTTTTCTGACTCAAATTCTGAGTGTCAGAGAGGGAACCCCATTAAAAATTTAGATGGATGGTGCATTATTCATACATATATATATATATATATATATATATATATATATATATATATATATATATATATATATATATATATATATATATATATATATATACACACACAACATTATATGCAAATTACGCACCCGGCATGCTGACGGGAGTCAAATGATTAATTTGAACACAATTATTCTCTTTGTTCAGATCATGTCCCCGTCCAACTGTTATTTATTTATTTATTTTTACTATATTGAGTGCAAAGTGGGTTGGAACTTCATTGCGCGGCGTGTGGCAGCCTTTATGTTCTGGAAAAATAACTGCACCCAAAACGAAAAACATCAATTATTAATTTATATATTTACTGTTATGCATTTATTTATTTATTTTTACTATTGCTCTCTGGCTCATTTGTTTTATATTTTTGTTATTTGTCAAAGTTTATATATTTAAAAGTAATTGTTAAATTGATTAGAAAAAAATACTGTTACATAACGATGAACATTTAGTACATCCAAATAAATAAATAAAATTGATGGGAAAAAAAAGAAAAGAAAAAACGAAAACAAGAGCACAAATGTACCGAAAATTGGTACCGTTGAATACCGGTATCGGAACAGTATCAGTTCAAATGTGAAAGGTACCCATCCCTAGTCATTCAACAAGACCTCAAGATGGTTCAAACAAGAAGTTCAGTGCCAAGAGGCTTTGATTTCCTCTTGACGGGAAAAAAGTGGCCATCTTTTTCTTAATATGGAACCCAAGGGCAGAAGAAAACAGCAGAGGCCCCAGAATTGAACCTTGTGGAACACCGGGGCAGTACAGGACTCGGAGCAACCAAAGCTAAAACAAAATGTTCTCCAGCCAAACAAATTTGGGTGTGCATATAATGTTGAATGCATGAGTGCATATCAGACATGCTTACACGTGACTTCATTACATTCTGCAACAAACAATGTTTTGGCACAGCCAAAGCAAAACAAACACGCCACAGAAGACATCTCTGTCAAAATGTGAGTTAGGATAACTTCTCATGTACAAAGTTATGGTCACAATCACACGCTGAACTTGCTAATGCTTCTGAATTTGTGTGACAGCGTGTTTAAAGGATCATACTGATGAACTGAGCAGGATACAGCTGCAGGTTGCAGTCATCAAACTCACTTTGTCCTTGTCCCTGGGCCTCTCCCCAACGGCCTGCATCATGTTACCCTGAGTTAATATGCAATGCCATTCTTGGACGGCATCCTAAACTACTCTCATCCCCCATGTTTGTCATTGTTCAGAAGTGTTGAAACAGGCGGCATGCACCAAACAAGATCTGATTACCCAACTGGGAAGCCGCGCAGAGAATGTGTGCAAAAAGATGATGGTGAATGTAAACACGTGAGTCCACCGTATTCATGGCTTATGCAGCAAAACTGTGACAGAGAGGACACATTTACCACTTTATCCTAAAATACACCGATTACAAAAGACACACATTTCTCTCTAGGTTTCACTGGCGGAATGTACGCCAAAGGCACTTTGCGGTTCTGAAGTCGTATAAGGCGGGCGCTGGATGCATTAACACAACCATGAATTGATTTTTCAAGTTTAATTTTCAGCTTAGATGAGCACCAGTTATTGTGAAATCTATTCCGTGTAGGAATAAGTAACAATCAGCACTATAGCTGGTGAAGTCAGAACACCTTAACAGCAAAAAAAAGGTGCCTCAACGTGTGAACTTTCAATATGATAAAGCAAAAAACAGACTTAACATTTGGTCATTTTCAAACTGATTCTCCAAAATGTGATAATAAATGTCACATGTAACTAAGCAGTTGAAATACCGCCCTCTTGCCCAGGTGTCTCTTGAAAAATGCTAAATAAAGGATAATAAGTTCTCATATCTTTTTACTACAAAATTATTGATAAGTCCTTGCCAATCCATATTCCACGCTTTATACTCATCCATCCACCCATCTTCTTCCACTTATCCGAGGTCGGGTCGCGGGGGTAGCAGCTTTAGAAGGGAAACCCAGACCTCCCTCTCCCCAGCCACTTCAACCAGCTCCGCCGGCAGGATCCCAAGGCGTTCCCAGGCCAGTCGAGACATAGTCTCTCCAGCGTGTCCTGGGTCGACCCCGGGGTCTCCTGCCGGTGGGACACGCACGGAACACCTCCCCAGCGTCCAGGAGGCATCCGAACCAGATGCCCGAGCCACCTCAGCTGGCTCCTCTCAACGCGGAGGAGCAGCGGCTCTACTCTGAGTCCCTCCCGGATGACCGAGCTTCTCACCCTATCTCTAAGGGAGAGCCCGGACACCCTGTGGAGGAAACTCATTTCGGCCGCTTGTATCCGGGATCTTGTTCTTTCGGTCACGACCCACAGCTCGTGACCATGGGTGAGGGTTGGAACGTAGATCGAGCGGTAAATCGAGAGCTTCGCCTTTTGGCTCAGCTCTTTCTTCACCACGACGGACCGATACAGAGTCCGCATCACTGCAGACGCTGCACCGATCCGCCTGTCGATCTCTCGCTCCATCCTGCCCTCACTCGTGAACAAGACACCAAGATACTTGAACTCCTCCACTTGGGGCAGGATCTCATCCCCGACCTGGAGAGGACACGCCACCCTTTTCCAACTGACAACCATGGTCTCATATTTGGAGGTGCTGATCCTCACTCATCCCAACCGCTTCACACTCGGCTGCGAACCGCTCCGGTGAGAGTTGGAGATCCGGGCTTGATGACGCCAACAGCACCACATCATCCGCAAAAAGCAGAGATGCAATGCTGAGGCCACCAAACCGGAACCCTTCAACGCCTCGGCTGCGCCTAGAAATTCTGTCCATAAAAATTATGAACAGAATTGGTGACAAAGGGCACTCTTGACGGAGTCCAACCCTCACTGGAAACGAATGCGACTTACGGCCGGCAATGCGGACCAGACTCTGGCAACGGTCGTACAGGGACCGAACAGCCCGCACGCTTTATACTATTAGACAGAAACTTCTGGAAGACATGGATCTAGGCCAAGGTGAAATGGCTCATGTCAAAGGGACAAAAGCGTCCTGCACCAAATATAACGTGTAACACCACACTTACCAAGCACGCCCAGTCGATAGTTCATGGTGACCACAATGACATTTCCATAGGCCGCAAGGACGCTGCCATCAAACATGTTCCCCGAGCCTTCCATGTAGGAGCCGCCGTGGATGAACAGCATCACTGGCTTCTTACGCCGATCGCGAATATCTGCGGACGACACACACACAAAAAATAAAAAATAAAAATAAATAAAATTATGTATATATATATATATATATATATATATATATATATATATATATATATATATTTATTAGGGGTGTATATATATATATATATATTAGGGCAAAATCCAGCCGTTATTGTCCCATCTCAGAGGGCGACCATTTTGCCACTTGCTGTCGACTGAAGATGACGTCACAGTTGCTCAGGGCTCATGTTTTGTGTGTGTAAAAAAAGAAAAAAAAAAAGAAAAGAAAAGAAAAATATTTTAATAAAATATTTTCATTTATTTTTATTTTGCACTGTATTTATTTTCAACCTCACAATGATTAAAATTAGAAAACAAATCATAAAATGTAAACATAACACAATTTGGTGGCTGGGATGGATTAATTGCAATTCCATTCATTTCAATATGAACATACACCTCAACTTACGAATGTTTTGAAGTACAAACAGTGTCACGGAACAAATTCAGTTTGGAAGCTGACTGTACATAATAACTAGTTTTTCTAACTCAGTGCAAAACACACGGTTTACCATTAATCAAAAGCAAAATATGAACGCATCGATGCTACAGGGCAGTTTTAGTACAATGCAAAAAATGTGTCCACGACACCTGAGCATTGTAAATTTTGACATTCACGTGTCCTGTTTCTGCTTTTTTTTTTATCATCATGTCCCCCGTCCCAAACAAGGATGGCACCTTCCAAATTCACAATCACTCCCCCTCACGTGTTGGTGCAGCCAGCTCTGATGCGCTCTCTGTTTGTGGAGTCTTTTGAGTCCATCAGTGTGTCAGCCTCGCCACCTCGCCTTTCAAATAAAACCCCCTCTCGCCGCGTCGTCGGTACGATCTCAGAATCCGAGTTCTGACGGCTCTGCCGGTGCAGCCCCGGCTAAAATGAGTGTCTGCGCTGTGCAGGCCGTGTGTATAATTTGTATGAAAGGCAGACCAAGTGGAAACATAAATAACAGCCACAGCATCTGTTTACCCCGACGAGCCAAAAGCGCTCTGTGATGGGGCCGGGACGATAGCAGGGGAGGAAGCGAGATAAAGAGGTATAAGACAGAGAGGAAGAGGATGAAAATAGGACAGCGTGACAGAACCCAAGTGTGTGCGTGCGTGCGTTCGTGTGTCGGCGTTCTAACAACGTGGACGGGAGGTCCACACCAGAAAACAACAACAACATGATCGCGAGGATGAAAAAAACATGAGATGCTAAAAAGCCAGTCATACACAGCGGGATACGCTAATGAACACTCACGTTCGCGCGCACGCGCGCGCACAAAGGCACACGCATGCACAATGCTTGCATCGGCAGCTGCGATGCTGAGTCGCTATGGAAACTGCCTCTCGCTAATAGAACTGCACCAGCCATTCCGTTGCACCGACTCGCTGGATGCCTGTTGCCGTGGTAACAGATTCAACTCACGTCTTCGCACAGCCGCCTGCATCACCACCTGAATCTCAGGTTTGCACATAGTCTCGGGTGCGACACTCGCGCTCGCACGCGCGCGCAAATGCACGACACGAAGAGCTTTATGGATCGCGCCGGTGACTAAAGCAGACAGCTACAAAAAAAATTAAACAATTTTCTGTCCCACAATCCAACACGTTGCTCTTCTCTGGTGTATTCTACAATTCTGCTGATTTCCCAGAGGATCTGTAAACAAATTCAATTATGCTAGCATTACCAGGACAGTATAGAAGAGCCGCATGCCTGCGTGAAGGCGTCGTCTGAAAATTTAATTCGTAGGCAAACACAAACTAATCACTTGACATGGAGCTGCCATGTCAAGGCCTAAACTGTTATTGTAAATGACGTTACAATGTGAGTGAATAAGTACACACAAATCACACACACTTCCATGCTAGCAGATGGTTGGCTATGCTTGCGTTAAAAATGGCTTGTAATTGTATATCATTTAATGTAATCATCTTATTTTACCATCATTGTTGTTGTTTTTTAACATTTTACTGCAGCAGTCATAGTCTAAGTGGGAAGTACTACAAAAAATATATCTGAAACTAAATGGCAGGAAAAATCCATTCATTGGGGAATCAAAGATAAAAAAGAAAAGAAAAAAAAACCCCTCATGCATACGTACAATACCTTAATGAAAAGTGGATAAGAAAGGAAAGTCTAAGTGGACTTCAACCTCAATATAAAACCCTTTTGTAGAAAATCTCATTACCGGTACTCTGTCTTTTCTCCGCCACAATTTTGAATTTAATCTAAAAATAACATTTCTAAGCATAGTGGATATCGACCAAGTCGGGCTGCAGCTATCAAATATTTCTGAAAATTCGGGTATTCGGATAAGAATTTAAAATATATTATTGTGTTATTTTCAAAGTTAAAGCGTTAACTAATTAATTAATCATGAAAAATTTACGCATTAATCATGTATTAACGCAGATTAATCACACTTTTAATTTTGACTGCAGATAATCCTTTAGCTTGATAGCGGATGGCTACGTTAAAGGTAGCACAGCTTGTGTTTGAAAAATAAACATACCATGCATTAAAGTGAAGCATTTAATAAATGTTTGAGTGTGACATTCAGAATATTTGTTCATGTCAAACTATTGGGGTCATTTTTGTTTTCCACTTTAAATCATGCAAGTAATTAACTGATTAGAAAAAGAGGAGGATGAGCATGTGCAGTGGATCAAAACAATTTTGACGTCCTCTTAACGTTAAATGCCGAAAAAATTAAAACATAACAGGTGCATTTTAAATTTGGTGGGCAAAAGATGTTGATAAAAAGCCTTTTTAATTAATCGTTTAATGGCAACCCTAATGTAGTCCCGCAACACAAGCGGAGTTTTTCCCAGTGTTACAATGTGGGACGGGACCGGCGCGACGTAAACGACACAGACAGCCTCCAATAGCCCCGAGACCGAGCATATAAGGTTGGATCATGGTGAACGCATGCTTTTTTTTATAGTTGTTGAACTGTCAACCAAGATAACGTTCAGCATTAGCCAAAGTAATAGCACAACCACCAGTCACCAGACTGACTAGCAATGTTCAAAGTTGTTTTTTTTTGTTTTTTTTTCTTCTCCTCCACTCGAACAAAACACACTCAATATAACCTAGCATAATAGCGCTAAATCTGTCAAATAAACATTCGGTACATTTATAATAAACTATTTAGCATTCACAAAAATAATGCGCCCTATTACCCGGAGCACCTCATGCATGAAACTATTTCTTTAAAACCCCGTTCATTGGTATTGCAGCTAATAATGGTCCCCAAAATATGGTAGCTCATAAATAATGATGCTAATAATAATAATAATAATAATAATAATAATAATAATAATAATAATAATAATAATAATAATCATGGTAACTTAAAAATAATGGTAACTTAAATAAAAATAAGACAATAAATAAATAAATAAATAAATTAATAAATAAATATAATAATAAAAATAAAATAAAATGAAAAAAATAAAAAATAAAATAATAAATAAATTTAAATAATGGTAACTTAAAAATAATGGTAACTTTAAAATAATGGGCTTTTTGCGTACAAGTCCCACTCCAACCATCAGCAATTAACCGAGGAGTTGTGGCCTTCGCAACCCCTTCTGATCCCACCGATGTGTTGACATAAATGTCAAGCTTTACCAGCCCGGTGCTCATCTAGCTTCTCCCCTCTTTCTCGACATCTCTATCACGTCCATAGCGCTATAAATGTCATCTCATCATTATTACTGTTTCCCCCCCCACTCTCTGTTTCATTGCCCTGCCATTGTGCTCATGGTGTTTTTTGTTTTTTTTCCCCCTTTCTTTGTTTCCAGTTTTTCCTCCTCCGGCTTTGATCTATTTCTTCCTTTATTGCACAAATACACACATCGGAGCAAATGTGAGAAAATCTGCTGAGGCGTAGCTGTGCACATGCAAAGTACTAAAGCAAGCACGCATGTACAAATGAAAATGTAAAATGTGTGCATAATACTTTGTTGTGTACAGTATGTCTGGGCACACGACTGTGAACAGATGTACGCTCTTGCCTGCACTGATTTGGCTGCATTATCAGACTAGTTAGGGCTTCTGTCTTTGGAAGTAAACATCAGAGTATTTAGTAGTAGTTCACAATGTTTGGAAAAAGGACAGTGTTGCATAAATAAAATGACTAAATATTGATTTGAACTAATGCATCACATATTGGAAGCAATTAGCGTGAAGTGGATCTTTTCAGGAAATGAAAAAAATAATCTGTGTAAAAAGGCAACATTTGGCTAAATCAAGCTTAACAGATGTCGGTGAAAATAATAATACATAACAGTGGAAAATATGCATTCCCTCATTTGTATACATGGGGGGGATAGTTTGATGCAAACCAAAACACAATTTAGCTGAAAATGAAATATACAATAACTTCTCATCAGGAACCATTGAAAGGGGAAGTACATAAAAAAATGCAGCTCCACTGGTCTAAATATGGCATTCTGGTTAATATTGCGTTAGTGGAATATGAGTTAAGCAGCAAAATCCAGCCATTTTTTATCCATCTCAGGGGGCGGCCATTTTGCCACATGCTATCTCCTGAAGATGACATCAATGTTGCTCAGGTCTCGGGTAACAACCAATCACAGCTCAGCTTCAGAAAACAGGTGAGTTGTGATTGGCCAAAGGATCCCATCAATGTTGCTCATGGCGCAGGCACCGACCAATCACAGCTCAACTGTTTTCTGAAGCTGAGCTGTGATTGGTTGTTACCTGAGACCTGAGCAACTGTGATGTCATCTTCAGTCGAAAGCAAGTGACAAAATGGCCGCCCCCCTGGATGGATAAAAATGTCTGCATTTTGCTTCATAACTCTTATTCCACAAATGTAATATTAATCAGAATGTCATGTTTAGACTAGTGAGGTCACATATAACATATTATTTTCCAGAAATATTTAAGGTTGACTTTCACTTTAAAACATCTCATTGCTAGTCAATCTTGTGACCGGTGGTTATGTTATTACTTGCTATTTGCTATTTGCATTGCTATTTTGATTGACAGTTCAACAGTGCTAAACAAATCAATACACACACCATTATCCAAACTTTTATTTATTTATTTATTTATTTTGCTCGGTCCTGGAAGCTATTGACTGCAGTATTAGGCTAGTAAAATTACATTTCCCATGATTCTTTGCTATGGAAGTAGTTCTCGTTCCGTTATGATGATGAAAACACGCCTGCTTGGGACTAGCGATTGGACGCGGATGACAGTGAGAACGCAAACGTGAATGGGAAAGTAAATAGGAACAAATTTAACAAAAAAAAAAAAAATCAAAAATAAAAATTAAATTTTTTAAAAAAGGAAGAAATTTAACATGTAAAGACCTTTTTAATTGGTTTATTGCATGAATCGCGATGAAAACTCTGTGATTGACATGCACATGCCCAAAAAAAAAAAAAAAAAAAAGAGACGGGATCGTCGTAAATATTTGAAAAAATATCATGCAAATAAAATACCTTCATCCCGTGGTCTGTTCATTGTAGATTCATCCTGTTTTTTCGTGAGTGGACCTGTAACAGAGATACAAAAAAAAAATTCTAAAAGATTGTAGCAACACAAAAAACACAAGACACGCAGGAAAGAAGACAAGCAACATAGCATAATGACAAACTTTGTTTTCCCCACACAGCTAATGATACACTTGTTACTAAGAATTACACAGTTGTTTTTATGAGAGGATAACCAAAAAGTCAACTGTTTAAACTGCTTAGTATCTCGTCACGGACTGCCTCGCGAATGACCCCCGAGGGCTGCTTCTTCTCCGTCGTTCCACTAATCGTTTCTGACACCATGCTGCTTTGTGAAGAAAAAATGAGAAGAATCAAATAATCACTCTTTTCACTCAGAAAAGCAAGTCGATCCATGACTGTGACAAGCGGCCAAAATAAGGGTGTAAAAATATACGGTTTCAGCATAAATAATGAAAAGGCGGCAGTACTATTTAGTAAGTATATCATTTATTATACTGAAAGGGCAAAAACAGGACAAGCGGGGCTTATCTTTCCAGCAACACAATCCGACTCCTATAAAGCTCAGTGTGAACAAAAAGTAAAGCAGCAAACAAGAACACTGGGGAAAAAAACTCAACTTTGTATCAGAGAGATTTATTTGGAAGCTGCAAAACAAAACGGATAATGAAGGACCAGTGAAGAAAATACACTAGCGGCTGTTTATGTTGCAACTCTCCCTCCCGCCACCAGGAGCCTCCGGACTTTGTTGTTATTATTTTCTGATGTTTTTTTGCCTGTAAATTCTTCTTACAGTGTCATATTTGATTTCAATTTGTCTAATTTCTGTATTCATAGTCCAGACTTAATCAGCCATACTATCCTTTTCTCTTAGATGAGGTATGTTACTCAGTGGGCTGATTTGTTGCCCGAAGCTAAGAAAGTCCCACTGTGGCTGTCCTCTGCACGACTTCCCACGGCGAGTGCTTCAGAAGTAGAGGTTTGGTCATTTTCTCAACATTTTAATGATCTACCTCACGTTCGCATATCTTCAAATGGGTGTGCTGTGCTCCCAGATATATATTTTCTATCTCTCCCATGATGCAACACCTCTGAGTGATTGATTTCCGTGATTTGCAGTCGGGAGCCAACAACCAGCACATAAACGTTGCAGTTTGTCATATACCCTGCCAGACTGTTTTATTTCAAAACTAACCGGGATTCTATGCGATGGGAATGTCTGACTTCCTGCCCCGCAATAAAACTGTATGCAATCCCATGCATCATATTGGCTGCAGACTGTAAAGTTTTACCCTCAAATTCTCTGCCGAGTGATTCCTTCATGCGGCGGGACTATTCGGCCAACTAAAGCTGCGGCGCTAAAGTTCACCTAAGGATGCTGTTGCAGGGCTATCAAAGTCTCCGCATGATGCATGAGACGCCACTGCCAAGCACAACGCTGAAGGCAAGCATACATATCGAAGCTCATTCCTGATGTCACGTGACCAGTGTTGCCACAGTTACATTGGAAAACAAATAAGCTACTTTACGGATTACTTGCGTTAAAAAGTAACTTTGTTATTTTACTGATTACCTGATTTGATTACAAGTTACTTTAGTTACATTCAGTAAGTAACAACAACCCTGCTTAACGGTAACATGAATAGGTAAAAGTGCTTTATAAATAAAGTTGAGTATACAAAAATAATGTAGTTGTGAAATTGATTCTGGACAAAATACTAACTTTTTACTGCTGAAAATGGCTAATGAGTCAAGTATCCCTTTTTTTGTGCTATCACTCCCTCGGTCGGGAATGTGAAATTTAAGACTCCCACAATGCCTCACTATATTCAAGTTTCCCATTCTTGCATGTTCCATAATGTCCAGTTATTTGTTGAGTGCCTTTACTGAGTGCTACGGTGTCAGGTGTCCTCCTGTATCTCATTATTCAAGAAGTATTCATTCTGTTATATGCACAATACGTGGCCGAGAAGTTTGCGCTGTTTATTTCGGTTTTGTCGACTGTTTCACACTGACGCACCCTGGAGGTGGTTTGCTGGAACCGCCCTTGATGGGGAAAGTTACTGCTCCTTTCAATACTGACGTTACCATCAACGCAAGTCAAGGCAATTGAGGTACTTTAATTTCTAAAGCACATTTCATACACAAGGCAAATCAATGTGCTTTACACAAGCAAGGACACCCACAAGCATCGGAATACATAACAGTTAATGACATTGAGAGGAAAAGCAGGGGAAAGCAAAAGTAGCTTTCAAAAATTACTAAAAAAAAAAATATCATATTAAAACATATTAAAGTTTTGTTAAACATTTAAGAGTAAATAAATAAGTAGTTTTCTCAAATAAGTAAAAGAAAAATCATGACATACTGTGCAGCATAACAGCTAAATGCAGCTTCACCATGTTTACTTTGAACTTTGGGTTCCACTAAATGACCCAGATTTCAGAGCCCTGCTGGGTTTATATTGAATCCACATTCCTTTAACGTATTCAGGACCCAAACCATTCAGTGATTCATAAACTTGTTGCAGTATTTTGAAATCTGTCGTTTAAATAAATAAATTTATTCTGCACAGTAACAATTTGTAATACTTGAAGAGTGTCTATAGTCTGATCACATGAGTGTAAAAAGTAACACGTTAGATTCGTCATTACTGGAAGATGTGCACATGTGGGAGTAACGTGTTACTTAGGAACTAGGGATGTAAAATCATGATATTGCAATATTAAAACTGCCACAATATATTGACGTTGTCATATCACGATATTAACAGCAGCACATCTGTTAAACAAAAAAGTCAGGTTGATTTCCATTTGTGCAGTTCTAGCACCCTCTGGTGGCTAGTTTTTTTTTAGTGCCGTTTAATTTTCACAAGGCATGTTTTGGCCCTTCTATGTATGAAATCCACGCTAATGGTCAGATGAGGGGGAACGTAATATGCGTGTGAATCGAGTCAATATGTGGAGGAACTCAATTAGCAAGTTAAGTGCCTCGATATTAAGTCTTATTAGAGATTGTAGGTTGTTTATATGAATTGTTTTTTTTTTTTTTTAGTGTGAGATAATTTTTCGTACAATATTGTGACCTTTTTTTTTTTAAATATCGCCAACCTCTCCACAATATCGTGACAATTATCGTATTGTGACCATCATATTGTGAAAATATCGCATCACTGCATGCGACGATTTACATATGCACAATTGCATACTGTGTACAAATGAACAGACCCACAAATGAACTGCAGCCATTGTAGGTATTTATTTTCAGGTCGCTCTAGTTACTTGGACAATCTGTCACCAAGGTCAAAAACGAAGTGACCCACATTAAGTTGTAATGGTAAAGTCAGTTAAACACTCCATAGGGCACAGCCAATAAAACACGTTTATCAATGTGACCAAGCAACACCTTAGCCTGTCAACCCCTGTAAGTCCCCCCCAGATAAGGATCCCATTAATTTGCTTTTTCTTGGTTTCTGTCAATAGAGTTCTCCATCTGCCCTCAACTACAGCAGTGTCTGCCGTTGCCACTATCTGTACAGTCAAGTCTTCAAGGAAGCCATTAAAGGACTCTCTAATTCACAAACCCGCACTCATTAAATCCACACATGCTGCACAAAGCATGTTAACAAGGTCCTAAACATCTGTTGCTGCGCTACTCCTACCTGCCCAGCAGCGCAATTCCACCGTTCGCCTGTCTTAACTGTTTGATTCATCGTGTGCTGACACGTTTGACACAGCAAACTGAGATTTAAGTGCGAAAGGAATGATCAAAAATAAAGGCTTCCGGTATAAAATGAATAAAGGCACGACAACAACACACAGCGCCGTAGCGATGCGGCATTTTCAACCCATATGTCTATATGAATCCAACTTCCTGACATAAAATGTTTATCTTCCTTCTAAATGGAAAAAAAGATCAATGCAGAATGGATTTTCTGCATCCTCCCCTAAACCACCAAGAAGACGCTTGATCCAGAATAGTACTTAGCGCAATAGAGAGAGAAGGCACAGTTGGTCCTGAGCTACGCTCGCTAATAGAGAACAGCCAGGTAGGCAGACCGGTAATGGATAGAAAGGCACATTAGTCCTCCATCTTGTCAGCAATTTTCCACTACTTAGCACCACTCTGAAACCACACCTCTCTTCTTAATGGCAAGGACTCTGATTTCATTCATTTTCTAATGCCCATAAAGAAAAGGATTGGAAGTGAGGATAGGCTCCACTCAAAAACAACCGTGTCCACAACATTTTAGACAAGCACCACATCCAAGACATCATGTGAGAAAACATCGTTCTGAGGTTAATGGACAATTTTTGAGATTTCACAACTGAAATATATTTCATCACCTTAAGAGCATTTCAGATATGATAAGAAGTATTTGACTACAATTAGTAAAACACCCTCACACTTTCATTGTTTTGTTTTTATACGAGATAAAACATGTTTACAAGCACAGTCTGACGGGCGCCAGCGGACTGTGTGCACGAGCGCCCGGGAGCACTTTTGCCCGTGATCGTCAAATTATTTTCCGTTTAGTTTCCTGCTCCGTTCAAAATGAACTGATGGAAAAACTTGAGCGGTTCAACCGCCAGAAAAAAATGGAACGAGAGGGATACTTTAAAATGGTGGGTGGCTCAAACGAGTATTTCTGTGTGCCTTTATGCCCCGGATAGAGTCATTTTAATAATCATATTAGCTTCTACCGTTTTCCTTAAGAACCCGCCCTTTGAGCGCAGTGGAATACAAAGCAGGGGGGGTTGTTGTTTCTCACAAGGTATGTAGCAGACAAGCAATGAATTTGATTCTTGCCAAAATGTCTGCTACATACATTTGTGTGTCAAGTAACAATACAATCCCGGCTTTGTACTTTACTATTGTAGTTTTCATTAGGTGCAGAAGATTGGGTCTTTAGGAGAATGAATAAATAAATGGTGGCCCATACCGCAGAAAAACGGCGGGGTAAGAAACTATAAGACAAACGTCAGACAGAAGGATAATAGAGATGCCCTGTGATTGACTAGCTAGCAACCACTCAAGGTTAAGTCTGTCTTTCGGCCAAAGTCAGCTGGGTAAGGCTGAACAGATAATTGGCATAGAAAATGAATGGATGGATGGATGGATGGATGGATGGATGGATGGATGGATGGATGGATGATAAAGAATATATATAAAGGAATATTATCTTTTTTCATTCATTAATCAACCAGCATTGTGTGAAGAAATGAAATAACACGGTATATTACACCGTATATACACCGTACTGTTATATGGTATGACAACACAAAAGATGTTTATAGGAAATATTCCCACATTTTGACCAAATTAGAGTCTTGCACATCTGACTGACGTTTGAATCACTAACACGCCATGCTGCACCATCTTCAAAATCCGTCAATACTTTCACATCTACTGTATATGGTGAGCAGCGAAGATCAGAAAGGGACTGCAATAATAATAAAACACGGAGGTCTACTCTCTAACAGTAAGACAGGATTACTGTAGACTGCTACAAAACTTTCTTTATGTTATAAGAGAAAGACCCTGACGGATCAATATGTGCTATGAGAATGACTTCAATGAGATTACAGCAAATAAATCTTTGTTTGTACTCGTGCACGGTTTTCCCCAGGAAACTTGCTCAGCCTGGTGGTGGGGGGGGGGGGGGGGGGGGGGGGGGGGCGAGATGAAGAACAACAAACACTTAAACGTTCTAAATAATAATAATAATTATAATAGTAATAGTAATAATAATAATAATACATTGGGGGCAAACCATGCTCATGTGTATATTGAATTGTTCACATACTGTATAAATTTGATTTTTTTTTTTTTTTAAATATTAGGTTTAAAATGGTGTTATACATATATATATATATATATATATATATATATATATATATATATATATATATATATATATATATATATATATATATATATATCATTTTCAGATTTTTTTTTGTTGCTTTATACTAATCACAAATCTGACTTTCAAAATCCCCCCCCAATTTTCCGCCAACAAGACATATTTGTTTTCACTGCACAGATTTAGATTCCATCGAGCAGCATTGACGCTCTCTTTGCTATTCACCGTCATTAAAACGTCAAACATTCAGCTCTTTTTGTTGAAAAATATCATGACTGTGATGTGGATAGTCAACTCTTTCAGTATTCAGACAATAACAGAAGGCTGTACAGAGATAATTGGCCAATTCTAAAGAGAATGATACAAAGATATGCTCAAGGGAATTCACCCCCCCCCCACCCTCACCCCTTGAATTAAATGAAATTGTTCTTTTGAGAGGAGGCCACTGGTGAGTGAACACCAACTGAACGCATGAACAGATAATAAGAACAAACATATTTTTTTGGGTCATAAGCAGCTCGCCCCGTATGCCCCGGAAGGAGGGCCTGCTGGTAGGCCGGCACGTGTCACATGATGTAGTAGCCAGTGGTCAGCGAATGCACTGGCCAATACGCGAGCATTTAGCCGGGCTTTTCCCTGGCGCTGTTTGACCTAAAGTGTCTCCATCTCTCATTCAGTAGCGTTTCTGTTCGGTTCAGTGAGCTAGTGGCCGCAGTGCAAGCTGTCTTCTGTCTCTCTCCATTTCCTCTCTGCAGTAAATGGGATGAAGCTGCGGTATGTCATGTCTGCGGTGGCCTGTCTGCTTGACAAGGTGTGTGACACAGCAACCCTTGCATCCAGCTGCTGCGAGCGCACCGAGGCCTCCGCGCCGCTCCGGATCGCCATTTCGCCTACTGTACCCACCAACCTCCTGCGCCTTCCTCACTTCTACCATTCCACCCTTGAAATATGGTTTTAATAAAGAGCACAGCACTGTAAACGACTGCTCCAGCAGCAATAAAAATGAAGGATCTCAGGCCTTCTAGTTGAGGTGTGTCTTGAGGAAATGGGAAGACGGTGCAGCCTGGTTGTGCAAGACGTTGCGGAAGAACGTCATAGAAGTAGGAAAAAATAAATAAAAATCACCAATGAGAAGTGGGTTTCAGTACTGTGTTTGCGAATTTGCTCAAAGTATGCAGTGGAACCACTAAAGTGTCCCTGAAGTCCCACAAATTGAAAGCTGACTAAAATCTCTTTTCATACACATCGTGACAATTCTAAAGGATTAACTCCATAAGTGCGTTCTCCTTTTCAATGGGTTGTTGTGATGTTATTGTGATGCCACCACAGAAGGCTACTAGGATTGGCAGGAAGGTACTCACAACCGCTTTATCCTTGCTTTTCACTGGAATCTACTAAATCAAACCAAACATTTTCTTTACAGGTTACAACATTGACATCCGAAAGAAGGGCTGACGGGTAGAAGCCGAGGCTTATTCGAGACCCGACCAGGCAAGCGCAATTCTTCTCTTTCACCAGTAGCGTCTTTGCTGACCTCAGATCAGCCTACACACATCGGCTTGCATTCGGCCCATTGCTTGCAAGCAATTTTTGCCTCGATTCTGGTCAGCTCAGCACGCCACTGTTGCTAGCACTTGTAATTCTTGATGACTCCTGAGCGCTACCCATCCTAGCTCACCCAGCATGTCCATCTGATTATCCATGTGATGGGGCGGCCATTTTGTCACTTGGTGCAGGTCGCACTCAATCGTGGCTCAGCTTCAGAATACATGTGAACCATGATTGGTCGTTATACCTGAGATGAGACTGATGTCATTATCACTCAACAGCAAGTGACAAAATAGCCCCCCCCCGCCGCCGTGTTTGTAGTTCAATAAATAGATTTTTCTCGGACCAGGCACTCCAACTACATTTTAAAAATACATTTTTCAAGATTAACTGAGTGTAATTGTTTCCAACTGGAATCCAATAGAAAATGTTTCTTATATATTTTCGAGCTGAAAAGGAAACTGGCAGATGTAGAGGAGCAGCAAATGGATGGACTCGTAATTATCGTTGCGTGTGCTCCCGCTGCAATCAAACAGAAAATATCTCGTCTCTCCTGAAGACTTGATGCCCTTTTCATGGCAATCTTCTCAAATATACACATTCTTCTTCATCTTCTTCTAATGAATTTCCGGCCAGCTGCTCTCCTGCTCTGATGTCCCACTTCAGTCATAACAGCCTGTCATAAAAGATTAGGACTGTGACCAATTATAATCAGGAACATCACAGCGGCTGGGTCCGCCCAGTTACTGCTCACAAGAATTAAAAAAAAAAAAAAAAAGGCCTAGCAAGCGAACCAGGTAGATGTTCGCAAAGCGTTCAGGTGTGCTTCCAGAGTCTGGGCATGGCACAGATATACTACATCTTCACATTCTTTGCTCGTGGTTATTGGCAGCTCAATCCAGCTATAGGCCAGCCGGAGAAGAGAAGGGCATTGGGTTCATTTGCATTCCGAACAGTGACCCATTCTGCCCCCATCTGCATAAAGATGGAGGAGAGATGAGGGGTTGGTTCCAGATCAGGAGGAGGGGGGCAGATGCAGAAAGAAAATAGACTTATTTTGTGCAAAAGAATAGCACAAAGAATGTGATCACTGAGTGTATGTCAGGGTATGAAAAATAAAGAGCTGATTGTTGTATGATTGGACATGTGCCATCTTTTACTGGAAATGAAACAAAGCCATGCAGGCCCGATTTGGAAGTCAATTTGATTCAAGTAGCATATGAATTTTAAAACACAAGTGACGAGTTGGACTCCTGGAACTCCAACACGGAACAATCATGCAGCATGAAATCCACTGCTCACTACTAGTGCTAGATTAGTGACAAGTGACCTAATAAAATTTCTAGAAGGCTGTCAAGAAAAAAAAACTCTTTCCTATTGGGCCGTGAAAGACGATATAAATTGTTGCAAATTACATTTTGGGACGGGCAAAATGGAGACGGTTTGTACTTTGTAGCAAGCAGCGGTGGTTCTGTTGATTCAATCGATACTAGTTTGTAGCCTGTAAAACAACATGACGTCATCACATCGACTCACACATTTCCACCATGGTTCAACTCCACTAGGCTAAGGGAAGGATTTGGTCACAAAAATAGCAAACAATAAATTAAACCCACATCATTCTCTCTTGATTGGAGTGATGGTTGACATTTTAATTCCTAAATCACAAAATCACAACTCTCAAAGTAACAACATAAACACCCAAAATGCAAGTTAACACCCGTCGAAAATTGTTTGCTTTCCCCAATCAGTAACACCTGTTACCCACTGGAACCCCAATTAAGTATTACCTTGCCACCTACCCATGGCTGACGTAAACAAACAAAAACACACTGCACCCTAGTGGTTGGAGGTAAGAACAAATCAAATCGCACATCCTTCACTCAGCACCCTTAGGGTTGGGCGCTAATACTGTAATAAGGTATCCCGCGGTGTCTAAAGATAGAAACGATGTCACTTTAAATACCGCCATTTAAAAAAAATAAAAATAAAATGATATAAATATATTTTTTGATAGAAATTGTAAATGTGTACTTGTTTTCAACTTAATATAACTACTTATTTACAACTATTTTCAAAAATAATAGCAATAATTAGTCATGTGACAGTCATGTGACAGCCCATAAACTGTTCGTTCGTTGCCGCGACAGGTTGGGTATTCACACGTCATGTGTTCCGGGCCACACAGTTCAGCCTTTAATAACAGTGACTGTCACTAATATATATATTTTTGGGTTTTGTGTTGTTTGTGTGGTAAAGTAAAGCTTAGAAAACTAAAGAGGAATAATGTGACAATATTACCGTATACCCCGGTGTGATGAGGAGACGGTGAAACGGTGTCAAAATCTTAATACCGCCCAACCCTAATATGCACAGCAGGAACCAGTATTAATGATTTGATCTGTAATCCAGACATGAATCAATAAGTTAGTCACAACTAACATAATTAGAATTTCCATTATTGCTCTTATTTGGATCTCAGGGTGCGTGCAGATGACCGTACGTCTTTGCAAATTCCGTCCACCCGAACTCAAGGCCAAATCCTGCCGTTCAACTTGTTCACTTTCCCCGAATTTAGATGAATAAACCTCCAAAAGGACGACATATGGTACGACGTAATTAATGACCAACTGTTCCATGCCGTCATCGGTTGCACCTTGAGTGAGAGGCGTGTGATGAGGTTCCCGAGCAGTTCCAGGCAGCATCATGTGTCAGAGTCGCCCATGCAAGAAAGGATTCGCAACAAATCGGCACAACTGCAGACATGTCTGCCATAGGCAACGTAAACAAATCGAGGGATCGTGACAGTTACATACGGAAAAGACGGAAACATGTTTGAATTATTTCCCTCTAAGCTCCGTTTCTCTTCCGCGCACAAGATAAAACACATCCTCGGGGACTGCATCAGCGTCGTAAGTAGTGACCCATGACTGTAAGTGACAGATTGTGACAAGCAGAAAGGGCCGCATGTAAAATTGTCTCCCTCATTTGTACACCTATTCTCCTGGGAATAGCATCGTACATTCCGCGTCATCTGTTGTTCGTCAGCCTAATGAGATCCACTAAATAGCTCGATCCACATTTTATCAATGATTCAAGCACGGTTCGATTTGAAAATGGAATAATTCGGTTCGGTCCGACTCAGCGGGATTAAAATTCAATTCGATATGGTACGGCTCAAATGAAGAAGGTATGATGCAATGACTTTTTATTTTTTTTGTACCATAAATGTTTCATAAATATTCATAAAATTGAGTTAAAATTAAAAATATTACTGGACTGTAAAAAACGAGTGTGATATTGATTTGTGTTGAGGTAATTTTTCTGCCACTAGATGGCATGATTGGATTTGTAAGACATTGGTGACAGTTCAGTGCATTTTTCTTTTCATATTAAGAGCTAATCTTTGCCATGAAGTAACTTGTGAAATTCTGCACATTTTTCAAATTGTAAAATACAACTTGACCCCAATCTCCACAAATATATGCATTATTATTAAACTATTAAATTATTACTGCAAAATTTTGACGTAGACTGCAGTTTTCCAAGTAAGGGAGGTCGTTACTTCCGCGTTAAAAATGTGGTGGTGTTAAACGGAACTCTAAATTAACTCAGAATTAACGCACTAATTTTGACACCCCTAATCTCAATATATTATAAGTGGAACAAGACGGCACTCAATACTTAAAAGTAACACGATGTTTTAGTACTTTATGATCACCCGTATTGGATCTTACAATAACGTACATTTTCACTGAAACCATAACAATGTGACCTCTCGAGTAAGTCATTGTCATCATTTAATTGGTAGCCACAATAAAGCCGACATAGAACTGTGTAGGTCAGGGGTGGCAAACTGCGGTCCTCGAGGGCCGGTGTCCTGCAGGTTTTGTAGATTTCCCTACTCGAAGTGCAGCTGATTCCAAATAACAGGCTCGTTATCAGGTTTCTGCAGAGCTTGCTGATGAGCTGATCATGAATCAGCTGTGTTGAAGAAGGGAAATATCCAAAACCAGCAGGACTGCGGCCCTCGAGGACCGGATCTTGCCACCCCTGGTGTAGGTGGAGCATCCGCAGCAACTCCAAGGTGAGGGGAATTGTTTTTTGTTGTTGCCTTTTTAAACATTTTATCATTAGTCGAGCATACTCATTAGCGCTGCTTCTAAAGTTAGACTTTGATGGTGTTTTCTTGTACCTGCCAATTAATTAAAAAACAAACAATGAGCCCATTAAGACAACCAGGTTTTGCATGATGCTATATTCACTTTTTTTTGTCTAATTTTATCCCGAGAGGCCAAAACAAGGTTGTGTTTTGGTGTTATATTCTATTTTGTATTCTCCGCTCACCTAGCTCACACTAATCTTAGCAGCCTTAATTACCACTTCCTTCTGACCTTATTAAGAACTAATATGGAGGAACGTACTGATGTGGTAACCCTTCAGTCCAGCACAGTTATTACATCGAATACAATTTAAATATATTTGTTAGGAGAGCTACTCAGCGGAAAAAGAAAATTTAGATTAAGAAGTCGGGTCTATTCCTACGAGACGTAGCCGAGCTCAACCTAACATCAATATGGATCCTTTTTCTTCTTAAATTGGACAAATGACTAAAACATAAAGAAGGTTTTCCCATTTTTTTCCCAGAAATTTCTAAAAAAAATAAAATAAAAAAATTAATTTTCTCAATCAAAAAATAAATTGATTCTGTGGTTCACTTTGCACTAAGATGTGATTTTGCCTTGATTCAAAGCTGCTCCTAATGCCCTTTCCGAATAAATGTTGGAATTAATTCAACTGAACAATACAAGTCAAACGTAGTTTAGTGCTGAGTCGAGCATTAGCACGGCACAGATTCAGCCTGCGCTTTAGAATCTAAAAAGACATTCATCTCATTGACTAATGGTGATTGGCAATAACACAGCACGGGGGATTACAGTAACATCCTGGGGTTTATTTGGGCTACAAAATAGATGTCTTTCCCCCTGAAAATAAAATCCTAACTAACTTATCAAAAATGACACTTCTCCAAGGGCATACTGGAGTATTAATACAAATGTGACATTTAAGAACAGCTAAGAAAGTGCAGACTTTCCGTGCGCACTGAAAGGGCTGACTGAGTCTCAACAAACGTCTTTTCTCTTTTGAGGCAAAGAGCCACCATCCATTGACTAAAAGAAATGCTCAATTCTTATTTTTTTCAAAATGCAAATAAGAATTTAACAGGCTCGGGCTCATTTCATATCGTCTTGTACCTATCTAAAAAAATAAAATAAAAATAATTAAAAAAAAATTTAATAATCAGCTGCATTAGTGTGTATTTGACCTTGAGAGGCAGAAATGGACTCCAACTGTGGCCATATATATGTATATATAAATATTTATTTATATTTTATTATAGCCGATCCTGATTTTCATAACGAAAAGTTTCCTGAGCTTATCTGCCAATTTGGCAATCTGGCACAGCAGAAGTGAATGTCCTGGCGATGTGCCTGGCGAAGTGACAATCTCGCGGCAGAAAATCGATCTCAAATCGGGTCTAAGTGGTCATTGCAGGGCAGACAGCTGGTCTAATGTGACATATTTCTAGAAATATATAAGTATTATTATTATTAATTTATTTAAAAAAAAAAAAAGAATATGTATAAGATAATAAATTATGAGTACTTATATCCACTCATTTCAATTCACGTCCAACCTTAGTGGATTAACCAAATAAAGAAAGAAATTAAATAATAATAATAATAATAATAATTTTGTTGTTTTGTTTTTTGATTATTCGATGGAATAATCGATAAGATAATCAATTTGAAAAAGATTCGATAGCACTACATATTCCCTTCATAAATACAGTATGTGAACAGTGGGTGAATCATCTGAATCATTGTTATATATATTTTTTAAATAAAAAAAAATGTTGTCACTCACCATCCTCCGTAGGTACGTAGATGTTGAGATAAAGACAGTCCTCGCTCTGGTTCTGAACATAGGTGGCGGCAGCATCCAGATTGTCCGTGAACCACACTGGTAGCATGATCTCAGGTAACACTCCGTGCACGTTTTGGGGACACACAGGCGCAAATTGGGTGGCGTTACGGATCTCCTGCCAGGAGCCCGGAGCCTCGGGAGGCTGGAAGCGGCGTTCGCCGATGGGTGCGGTGGCGTAAGGTACTCCCAAGTATTGTTCCACGGGGCCCAAGATCTCATTGTTGAGCTCCTTCCTGACGCCGCGTATCTTTCCATAGCCTGTGGATACTACTGGGCTTCTGTCAACTCGTTGACACGCGGAGAGGGTCAGGTGTAGCACGAGCCCCAACAGCCAAACCAGACAAGGGTTCGTGTTCCTTTGAGAGCGACGTTGACGTTTCCCACCAAAGCCTCGGTGGCCGGCAGCATTGAGAGGAAAAAACAACATGTCCAAAATAAAAGCTCCTTTAGTCATTTCAATAAGACATCAGCTTGACGATCACAGATGCACAGTCATCGAGGAGAGCGAAGGCAAAAAGGAGGATTTTTGGAAGGTGACGCGTTAATCGTTTTCCTTGGGTGACATGGTGCTGCGGTGGCTTTGGTAGCATTCTCAGTTTGAACCTGCAGGCTCATCTGTCTTCCTCTTTGGATCTCTTGATGGTTCCAAAGCTGCAGTCAAGGAAGCCAATTACACCTACAAGACAAAAAGGGTTCAAGGAGTCAGCGGATGTGAGTCGACAATCAAACATTTGGAAAATGGAAAGAAGAGCAATCTTGGTTAAAAGGACAATTTCACCCAAAAATGATTTGCCAAAATTGAACCAGTTTTGTTCTACTTCCATTTTTTTTCTAATTGATTTGTTGTCTGACAACAACCCAGTAAATGATAGTGATGTAACGATATCCAAACATCACGATACGATAGTTATCACGATGTTATGGGGGGTTTGGCGATATTTAAAAAAGATCACAATATTGTAAAAAAAAAAGAGCCCATACTAAAAAAAAAAAAAAAAAAGCACAATATTGTGCTTTTGTACATAACAGCAATGCATATCAACCACCTACAATCTCTAATAACAATATTGAGGCACTTACTTGCTAATGCAAGCACACATTGATCGCTTCACAATCAAATTAGGTTCCACTTCATCTGACAATTAGCATAGATTTGAAACATAGAAGGCCAAAACATCCCTAATAAAAATTAATTTGCACTAATGAACTAGCCACTAGAGGGTGCTATAACTGCACAAATGGAAATCAACCTGACTTTTTTTTTTTTAACAGATGTGTTCCCTTTAAATATTGTGAACATGACGACGACGATATTGTGGCAGTTTTAATATCACGATATCACGATATTGCCCATATCGTTACATCCCTAGTAAATGATCTTCAGATAAGCTGCCAGTCACAGGTTCTAATGTACTAAAAATACCCTTGCAGGTTCCAGCGTGCTAATGAGACATGATGCAAAGCACAGGGCCCACTTTGCTAATGAAGATGAATACTAATATTGTTTTTTTTTTCCTCCATTATGATGAGGGGGAAATGACCAATTGAATAACTTGATCAGTCGCAGTACAATTAAAATCTTAATGATGCCTTTTTTTAGAGCAGTTTAGTAACTTCAATCCACAGAAAATCCATTTAACCCTCTTGGGTCGCGGTTGTGCTGGAGTCTATCCCAGCTGACTGTTTCCCGGACTGTTTGCCAGCTAATCACAAAGAAAATAAATAGGATAAATACATAAATAAAATACAGCCTTTTAAAGCACCCTTTCATGGATCGGGCCCACGTCAGTGCCTTTTCCTCACAAGTCAGTTCCGTTGGTTCTTGCTCCCACATTATTACAGACGAATGGGCAATGCTTATCTCGCTCTGGCTTTGGAGACGGAGCCGTTTAGGTGTGATAAAGGCTTTCTGCGGTATTCACGTTTGCTTGAATGCCACATCATACCTCCATCCTGTTCACCCCCACAATATCCACTCTTCCCCTGCCATGCCGCACACACTGGGGATGGCAGTGAAATAAAGCAGGAAGATGCTGCGCGGCACTACAGGAGGCTGGGATTTGTGATGTGACTGCAAATCTGTCTCATTAGGAAACCCAAATCCAAGCTGTCTGGAAGATATTTGGTTAACTAACAGCGACGTGAGTGACTGGATGTTGTGTCACAGACCCGAGGTCGGGAAACTTGCCAAAGCAACCGGAAACCTATTTTAGCTTGTACAAAGCGAATTCAAGTTGACAACGGCAACATATACCACTGAATTCATTAAAAAATAAATAAATAAATAAATTAATTAATTAATTAATTAACTAAGTAGAGTTGTGTGTTGATTCCAAATTCCTCAATCAATTTGATTTCGATTCACAAGAGTTCAGTTCGTTTTGATTTCATTTTCTTCCCGATTAGATTCGATTCACTCAGTTCAATCCATCCGATATTAATTATGGAACATCCTTTTTTTTTTAGGATTTTTTTTTTTTTTAACTCATTCCCTCCCAGCCATTTTCACTGAAGCACCCCCCATACTTTTTTTTTCCTGAGGAAAGAAGAGACTTTAATCTTTCTTTTGCTCGGTTCCATGTTTTTATAGCAATAGAACACAATATTCTGTTGGCCTTGCAAAATCAGTCACAATTCAGTAAAACAGCCGGAAGCGAACGGGAATGCTTCTGTGAAAATGGTGGCGAGTGAATGAGTTAATGAACACATCTTGGGCTCCTGAATCATTTAATTGTCCAAGTGAGATGAAAATGTCAACTTGTTGAGGAACTGAGAAGCTAACAAATTAGCATCTACTGAAAAGGAGCTAAGATTAGACTATGTCGCCTCAACCACAGGGACTCATCTTCTCATACTAGACAATGAAGCTACCTCCAATTTGCGTTCAGCGTGCGCTGGGAGCTCCAAAAATAGAAATGATGAAAAAACGTCTGCTTGGAAACCTGCAGCGTGACCTTACATTTTATATTCTCCAAGGCTACGTCTTAAAGTTTCTCTATTGTCCAACTACGCCACATCGGTGAAGCAACAGGAAATGGAGTGCAAACATTTTATAGTCTTACTTGACTTGAAATAGTGCTTTTAACCCTTGTGCCTTGGAATCAGTGACACGCTCTAAGAATAAATTTTAGCCAAATAAGTAATTCTACTTTGAGGTGTGATAACTAAGTCAATTTTTAACATTTTTTTTTATTTCAACCACTCAAAATGTTCATTGGCATCAGAACTATCCATACATATGAAGTTTTTTTTTTTTTTATGTATTCCCCCCTCTTAGGACAATACAAGCCCAAAGAATGGACTATGAAGAAAACGAACTGTGCTGTATACATGTATAAAAAATAAATAAAAAATTAATACTTCATATGACATAATTAGAGCTTCGAATAAGGCAATAAGTTATAACAACAATTTTTTCAATGCATGCCAAATTTTTTGACAATGGCAATTTAATGCAAAACACCCTGGAAAAGTAAATTTTAGCCAAATAAGTAATTCTACTTTGAGGTGTGATAACTAAGTCAATTTTTAACATTTTTTTTTATTTCAACCACTCAAAATGTTCATTGGCATCAGAACTATCCATACATATGAAGTTTTTTTTTTTTTTTATGTATTCCCCCCTCTTAGGACAATACAAGCCCAAAGAATGGACTATGAAGAAAACGAACTGTGCTGTATACATGTATAAAAAATAAATAAAAAATTAATACTTCATATGACATAATTAGAGCTTCGAATAAGGCAATAAGTTATAACAACAATTTTTTCAATGCATGCCAAATTTTTTGACAATGGCAATTTAATGCAAAACACCCTGGAAAAGTAAATTTTAGCCAAATAAGTAATTCTACTTTGAGGTGTGATAACTAAGTCATTTTTTAATATTTTTTTTTCTTTCAACCACCCAAAATGTTCATTGGCATCAAAACTATGCATAAATATAGTATATTTATTTATTATTATTATTTCCCCCCGCCATAGGACAACAGAAGCCAAATAATAGATTATGAAGAAAATTAACTGTGTTGTATATATGTATAATAAATAAATAAATTTGAATCTTTCATATGACATAGTTAGAGCATCAGGCAACACGGTAGCTTTGATAGAAAACTTTGGGGAAAAAAGTACTTTTTGTGGGGCTCCGGAGCGGCACCGGGACCCCTCCGTGACTTTAGCCGCAAATTGTGTTTGTTTTTCGGATACAGGAAGGCCCGATTTACACCCCCGTATCCGGCGTCGCACTTCAACGAGCCACGTATCTCTTGTGCTCACGGTTCCAGATATGTGTCAGATATGTGTAATTTTCCCCGTAGGACGTACGGTTCCGGACAAATAACGGAAAGAAAAAGCTCCATTACACCGATCCGTCCGTTTACTTTACCCGGAAATCGTGCGTCTTTTTCGGACAAATTTACATCGCCTGTATCCAATTGTATCCGGCGAACTGAAGTCAACACAGCGACGAGCTACATACCGTTCGGAAGCTACACGTCCCCCGCGGCATTCCAGGACGTGCTCATATGTTCGTTTATGTTTATTTTGTAGAAGTACTTACTTGCCAACTTGCATTTGCAGCTTTTTGTGTGTCCGATCGCCGTTCTTTTCTTTCTTTTCCTGAGATCCACGAAGCTCATGTCTCGTGCACGTTAGCCTCTTAGCACGTTAGCACGTTGTTGTGAATACAAACTAGCCGAATAAAAATCGAAGCTTAGCACTTTCACACGTAGAAATGCAACGGCCAGATAAGATAACCGACGAGGAATTCATCTCGACAACCGTTACATGTTACACTTCATAAGTTGCAAAAAAAAACACGTTTTTTTTGTTTTGTCTTATCCCTAATGGTTATTGTTTCCACCGATCCATGCTCCTTGCCATGTTTTGAAGAATGCACGAAGGGAAATACGTCACCTCCACGTTGCACGCACGTTTGGCCACAATGGCACGCCTGCCCCCTGCAGCCTTGGCGAGCAAATGTCGATGCTCGGCTGTTCAAAATGGATGATTGAACTGTGCATGCGTGTGGAATATGCACGCTATTAATTCTGAAGTTCTGAAGTGAAGAAAGAGAAAAAAAAAATAAATAACAGCCTTCACACACTGAGGAAAACCGCTGTATTGCAACGACTAACAGTGGCTCATTTTGGGGAATAAAAACGACAACGAGCATTGCCATTCGACCCCTCCCACTAGGGAACGTGCTTCCCACGTCCATGCAGACAAAAAAACAGCATATCCCAACACGAAACATAAGTCAATAGCTCGCAATACCTTTTTCTGCACAAAAATATAAGTGGCGCGCGTGTACGCGCATCCACGAACACGCACGCGCGCCCACTAACGTGCACGCGCATCCACTAACATCCTGTCGAATGCACAATCAGTAAAAAGCACGAAGAAATAAGTCTGTGTGGAATATGGTGTGCTGGAATCAGTGAGGCGTTTGCAAGGAAAATCATTAATTGGCCTCTACCGCCACCTGGTGGATTTGGGGTGCAAAATCTTTCTCATGCCCATGGCACCGTCGAGGAATGTCCATAGAAGGATTTCATGCAGAAATCACGGAAATTGCAATAAAATACATGCAGTGTCCAATCGGTCCAAAAATGTCACTTATAATGTACATTAATGTTACGCGGTTGGCTAAATCCGATGCCAGCGTAATTATGATTGTTATCTCCCTCATGCAATGGCTCAGAAATGTTGGCACACTCGCATTTTGACGGTCCCCCAGTTTTCCAAAACCGTGGCTCATTTTTTTTTTTTTTTTTTTTTTTTTTTCCCCCCCCCTGCACAATCAAAACCTAATTTACATAATTGGCTAAGCAAAATGCACGAGGGTTAAAATTGACAACATCATAAAGCGACCTCATGTTTGAAGAAGCTTTTAGTGCGGGTGCAAGACCAGCACGACATCAGGAGAGTGTTGGCTGAAGCTTACTTTTGATAAATATGTCAGATGTGGTCTCTCTCTAGTGTTACAAGCTTTCTAAAATAAGCTACTTCCTGCTGGTTTTAGCCAGCTCTTGTCGTTTTAATTCACGTTTAGCAGTTTGCCCATCTCGAACAGCCAACGTTTTGTTTTCAATTCAAAATGACGTCAAATGATTCAGAAGCGTTTTTCTGTGCCAAAAGCGTTCAAACTAGATGTTAACTCATTCACTCGCCGCCATTTTCACATTTCGCAATCCCGTTCGCTCCCGGCTGTTTTACTGGATTTTGACTGATTTTGCAAGGCCCACAGAATTTTGTGTTCTATTGCTATAAAAACATGGAAACTATCAAAATAAAGATTAAGGTCTCTTCTTTAATCAGGAAAAAAAAGTAAGTTTCTATCTGTTTCCGTTTTGCAGCAATTAGCATTAGAAGAGAGCTAAGTTTCATCAGTTTTTACAAATCTATTTAAAATTGTAAGTAATTGAGCTTTTTTTCTAGATGGCCCTGGTTGATCTCCTTTGCTCTGCTGCCACCTGCTGGCCGTTTGTGTAATAACTACCATTTCTGCAACCGTTCTTTGCAGTTGAGAGGCTGCATCAAAGCATTCTGTATGCTCTAGCATAAAAACAAAACAAAAAAACGTATAAATACGTCTTTGGGACACTTAAAACATTAAAAAAAAACTTATTTACACGTTATTGGGAGCAAATGAGTTCAGTGTGTGGCTATAGTCATCAATACATCAGGCTGTATTGGTCAAGCCAGGTGTTTTTTTTTAAATTATTTTAATTGATAAAAATGTGAGAATTTCCTATTAGTTTTTTTTTTTAAGCCTACATATATAAAGTTCTGGCATCATTCCTGTTATAAATTATACAGCGTGTTACTTAAATGGAGACTGAAGTCCTTGAAGACAAGGCGAGTGCTGCAGGGGCTAATAGGCAAAGATTTGGCAGACTTGATTAATTTAGCTTTTAAACATATCTTAATTTGATCCCGGCTGAACCCTGCTGAGAGGATACTGGAGTTATACGCTAATATTTTCTTTCAAGCTGAGGTTATGAAAACAATGAGTCAACAGTGTGATTAAGGTCGTTGCATACAGAAAGACTTAAAAAGCAACTGAGAGTCATATTTGAAAACTTTAAATGTAGGAGTGGGGATTTAACAGGAAAAAAAAAGTGGGGCACACGTTACATACAAAAGCACTGACACACGACTCTCTAGAGCAGGGTGTCCAAACTACGGCCCGGGGGCCATTTGCGGCCTGGGGACCATTTGCGGCCCGCCGTCCATTTTTTCGTGGCCCGCGACATATGCTAAAAATGGCATTTGACTCAGTTCAAATAAAATAAAAACAAAAATGTTTGGAGATGGTCAAAGTAAGAAGGGAAGGTGTCGAAGAACACATGTGCTATTAACACATTCATTGCCAGACCAGCAAAAAAAAAAAGCATCATTTGACGTCTTTTTCCGTCAATGGCAGTGAATGAGTTAAAGGTTATTTTAGTTAACTAAAACTAACGAAAAAAACTAAAATTCAAAAAACAATTTCGTTAACGAAATAAAATAAAAACGAAGATGCTTTTTTAAAAAAAAGAAAACTAACTGAAACTACATTTTATGTTTACAAAACTAACTAAAATAAAACTAACTATAATTATAGCAAAAATTTCCTTCGTTTTAGTCTTTGGTAATTAATTTAATGCATGAGCCTTTGGGGATGCCCTGAACAATTGTCAATGTCATCGACAACAAGTGGCAAAATGGACGTCCATGAAATGGATAAAAACGGCTACATTTAAGACTAGTGGAAGCAACATAGAACATATTATTAACTCATTGACTGCCATTGACGGCTATAGACATCAAACGATTCATTTGAACTGGGCTGGCATTGAACGAATTAGGAGTCAACACCATAGGCAGATTCTAAACTTTAAATACGATTTGTGGCAAATTTGACATGTTCTGATTTTAATAGTGAGAAAATTATCCAGAATACACAAATATGAATATAAAAAGACCACTGTGATCAAGAGGGAGTTTAAAAATGTACCCACCAAGCTGCCCATTGAAAAGAGATACAATGCTGCCATCTGCCATCGTTAGTGGCTGTATTTGATTCCACAACCCATTGACCAGGCAGCGCTGCACTTAGATGTTGCACTTCCCATTGATAAAAAAAACTGAGTTGACGTCATTTAACATTTTATGGCGGCATCCATCGTGATTTTACTCATCGTTATGAAACATTTTTGGCGGTCAAAGAGTTAAGAACATTTTTGGGTTTACTTCCCCTATAATAACATTTTTTAAACTTATTTTTTAATAAAAGCAACAGCAAAATGCTGATCATACTTTTCATTGACCAGTGATGGTTTTTATTTGGACTGCCGGTATCAGCCGGTTAAACTTAAATGCGATGGGATCGGAGTGGCTAATCCATTTTGCAGTGGAAGCTGGAGGTGAGTTGGAAGTTAAGAATGTGCTCATTAGATACAGGACTCACTCCAGGATCATTTATGTAAATAGTCACTTCGGAGAAGCCTCAAGTCAGGCGCGCTCACGCAGTCGGACACGTAATTATCCCTATCTTTTGGTGTGGGGCTAGCATTAATGTGATAATGAGAATGGTTTATAGTGATGAAGATGAGTGCATGTGCGTATAGCGGCATGTCCAACTAATTAGCGACGAGCCGTATAAAACTTGCCCGTTGTGTTGCTTGTCTGTCACAACACTCTCGAATGACCAGCCTGATTGCGTCATCGCAAGCTCGAAGGCATTTTGAGAACTCGAAAACACGGCCCGGCCATGATGTGTTGTTCCTTATTTGGAATAATGATCATGATGGAGATGGTAATCTTTTTTTTTTCCGCACTTGGCACAAAAATGTAGAAGGAAAAAAAAATGTCGAAACACAGCGAAGAGATAAAGGCAGTCTATAACGGCATGTCTAGAGGGGTGCAATTTAAAAGGAGATTTACAGGATGACATTGAATTAACTAGCTTACGTTCCTCGGGCAGGCATGTTCAATGCTAAGCCCCCCGAGCAAAACGGCAATCAGCTTTTATTCTCCAGTGTAGACGAAAGAAAAGTCAAAAAGAGTCTTAGGATCTCAGTGTGATTGGAAATTGAGAAGTCTGCATGTAGCAATGTGCCTTGACACCGCTTTGGCCTACTTTACGCGTGACCATTGTAATGTGGCAACATCGAGAGAGAGAGAGAGAGAGAGAGAGAGCGCCACAATCACCTCTCAAAATTGCACCACGCTTTATCTAATCTCTGGATTGAAGCACGGAGATGCCTTGACATACTCAGCGCAGTCTTTCTCCATTGGATCGAGGTCTTGGAGGGCAAACAGGACACAGAACATTCTGTCTTTCGCATCATTATGTGAATCCATCGAGACTCAGTAGAGAAGCTAAGTCAAATAAGTCGTCTGCCTTTACGAATGAGAACTCACCTCAGGTTAAACTGTTAAGTAAAGTGAAAACAATGGTTGAGCACCATATGCGGTTTGTTTCTACGACCATGTTGTAGCTGAAGGCAATTTGTGTGAGCAGAAGCGTGCACTTGGTGTCATTGGATGAAGGACCAAAAAAAAAAGCCACAATTAAAAGTGAATAAAAATAAAATCGGACGTAAAAATATAATTCAAAAATTAAATACAAAAAAAATATATATGAATGGAAATGAAAACCAAAAATATATTTAAACATAAAAATAAATAAAAGTAAAAATAAATACAAAAATAAAACGCAAGATTCAAAAATAAGAATAAACATAAAAATAAATGCAAAAATAAAGATATAAATAGAATTAAATATCAATCAAATAAATAAATAAAAGCGATCTGCTCTCCTATTTATTTATTTATTTCATGCTGACAGCATCTGCAGCATAAAATAAATAAATATGACCGCAGAAGAAAATAAATAAATATGAGAGCAATGTTTGTATTTATTTTTTGATATTTAATTCTATTTATATATTTATTTTTGCATTTATTTCCACATTTATATTTATATATATATATATTTTTTTTTTTTAAAACCTGTTTTACTTGTTTTTCTTGTATTATTACTTTTTTCGATTTATCTACGTATAGATATATATTTTGTTTTTATTTATTTATTTATTTATTTATTTATTTATTTATTTATTTATTTATTTATTTATTTATTTATTTCTATATCCATCCATCCATTTTCTTGACCGCTTATTCCTCACAAGGGTCGTGGGGGGTGCTGGAGCCTATCTCAGGTGGCTTTGGGCAGTAGGCGGGGTACACCCTGGACTGGATTGTCATTGCCGTCAGTGTGATCTGTGACTATAACATCCAAGTGAGGATCAGGCTGTGCAAAAGTGTGCCGCTGCTCAGGAGGGGTCAGAGACCAAAGCAAATTAGCAACACTCTCATTAGCATTTGTGTCAGTGAAGTCAACTGTTCTTTGTTCAAAGGAAACCTGATAACATCAGTAAGAACTGTATCATGCTGATTAAACACGATTCATACTTACAGATCTCACGATGTAATGATGGCTATGAAAAATTCTGTTTTGGCAAAGTTAACGCTCAATTATAATCATGGTCAGGTATCGATTAACAAATTCTTTGGTACTGCTCTAAACTTTGGCTCACATTTAAACTGACAGTGTGCTCACAAGACGCGGACAGAAACTTATAGTTGTGATGTCGGAGGGAAAGAAATACGGTGCGAGTGTGAGGTTAAATGAGGAAAGAGGCGAGGGCAGCTTCAAAAAGATGAGGAGGAGCAGATGTCAGAAGAAAAGAGAGTGAGGGAAAAACAGGATAAATGGAGGTGGCTGCAGGAACGAGGTTGGCACGCATGGTTAAGTGCTTTGCTGAACGTCGAGTTACAGCTCTGCTAACCCCCCCCACCATACTAATGCTCTTTGCAAAAACAGCGGATTCAAAAAGTCTACACACCCCCTGATCCAATGAAAGGTTTTGTGATATACATATCTAAATAATGAGAACAAAAAAAATATTTCAAAACTTTTTCCATGGATAACGTGACCTATAACCTGAACAAGTCAAAAGAAAAAAATATTATATATATATATATATATATATATATATATATATATATATATATATATATATATATATATATATATATATATATATGGGGTGGGACGATACAGGTAAACCACGATTCGATACTGTGACGATATTTGACTCACGATATCGATAATATCGCGATATCTACGATTTTTTGATATATTGTCAAAAAACATTTTAGCAATATATCATGATATGTGACTGAAAAAGCCAATCAAATGCCCATAAAAAGGAAAATGTCTAATTATGCATTTATTTAATGCCAAAACTTGTACAATGTACAAAGTTCTGCATTGTGCCTCACTGCCTCTTTGCCTTTTAACTATAAACATTGTAAAGTGAGACAAATTAAAAGTGCATAAACATAACATAACAACTGGACACATGACATCAATATCTACCGTCAGTGTATCGATAATTTATTGCAACAGAGAGCGCAACAATATATTGCAATATCGATTTTTCCCCACCCCAAATATATATATATATATATATATATATATATATATATATATATATATATATATATATATATATATATATATATATATATATATATATATATATATATATATATATATATATATATACTTAATTAAAAACAAACAGATCTAAGTAGCAATTAAGTGGACAGGAAGAGTCATATTTTTCCATCAAAAATCTATTTTAACACAAAACAAACCGCTCTTGAATCTCTTTATAAACCGAACCTGTCAGTCACATTATTTTTCCAGATCTAAAAATGTACCTCCTTTGTATGCTTTCTTATTGTATATTTTCGGCTCCTTCGTCACACATCAAGGTGCCCAAATGACTCATGGTGAATTATTTATTTATATGTTCAGATAAGGTGCACCTCAATAGTATGGCTGCCAATTTGTTGTGCGTGTTAATATTTCTGTATGAATGAAAAGGAAGCTCATAAAAAAAAAAAAAAAAATACATTACACGGGTATGTGTCTATGATACTGTGGTGTAATATTGTTTAAATATGGAAAGCGATTCCCTTGTGTATTTGTTAGACGTGAACCATTCAGACGCTCTCTCCCAGAGGCTCAGAAAAAAAAAGCTTGCCAGAGTTAAATAAATAGCAGAATTACTGTAAGCTAACTTGAAATGTTTGTCGTGCAATTTTTATGGCTAATTTGCATTTGGTTTCACAATGCTATTTTCGAATATTCATTGAAATGTATTTACAAGTTGTATTATTTATCTGCACAGTAACCGTATAGCAGAATAGAAAAAGCCAGTGCAGAATTGTTGCATCCAGATGTGGGATTCTTCGTTTTGTGTGTCAGTCAGACAGATGATTAAATCATTTTTTAATGTCTGTAGAGCTTACCATTTATAAAATTGTGTCACCTCTAATTTTAATGAAACTCGTTGCATCTCATATTGTGAGACAAATTGGCAATTTAGGAAACTGATGCTTGGTGTGGCGCAGTCACAATTTTAAGAAGATACAAATTCAAACACGAGGCTCAACTTAGAGATACGACTTAAAATTTATGCACCGGTTTGTCCCGTTCTCCGAGCTTCAATATTTAATAGACCATTTATAAAAGATATCATGCGTGACAAAATTAAGATGCATAACGGCGGGGTTGAACAAATTGTGAGGGGGAGTGGAAAGCTTCATGTGATTTGAGGATGACATTTTAAACGTGCATATCATTTGGGTTTTTTTTTTATTTTCCGTTGGTAATAAAAACAAAAGAAACAATGATTATTGCTATTTCTTTTTTTAAATGTAAGACCAAAAACATTTTTTTTTTAAAATGGCTCAGATAAAAGAAATGATGATGATGATGATGATCACTAGTATATGGAGGACCAAAACTGCCAAAATTCAAAATAAATAAATGACAAAAATAAATAAATAAATGACTACAAGTGAAAATAAAAATGATTATAAAAAAACTATAATTCGAAAATTCCAAAAAAATAAATATAAATGGAAATAAATCAGTTTTTATTTTCACTTATAGTCATTAATTAATTTATTTAGTCATTTATTTATTTAGTCATTTATTTATCTATTTATTTAGTCATTTATTTACTTATTTATTTAGTCATTTATTTATCTATTTATTTAGTCATTTATTTATTTATTTAGTCATTTATTTATTTAGTCATTTATTTAGTCATTACTTGTTTTGAATTTTGGCAGTTTTGGGCCGTACTGCCAAGTCAACTCAACTCAACTTTATTTATAAAGCACTTTAAAACAAGCATTGCTGTACACAAAGTGCTGTACATGAAACAAGAATCGGTCATGCAGTAAAAATAAAGAGTAAAATAAGAACAAAACAAAACATTGCAAGTAAGTATACAAGTGAATAAAATTTACATCAATGAATTAAGTAGGTAATGAATCAAATTCACCAAAATCGTATGACACTACCAGCGCCAATAGTTAGACATGGTCCAGCAGCCGAAAAGTTTAGTCAACTTTCAGATGCCAAATTGTCAGGTGCACATGTCACATGTCAAAGAAGAGCAGGCTACATATTCACAAAAAGGCAAAAAGAGGCTTATAATGTCTTAAAAATGAAGTTGTACCCGTTTTTCGAGTTTTCTCACACACTGAATGAAACAAACTCAGCAGGATCTCTTGTCCTGAAAATTCTTTGACACCCCTTGGAACTCATGAAGCCAATTACAATGCCCTTGATTTAAAATGGCTGATTTGCTCATCATATGATGGATCGTGGTCAAACCGATTTTCCACAGCACGTATACGCAGCATATTTTCTGATGTCATCGTGAAAACAAATCACCTCTGCGCATCAGCCGTTTCGGAATCTGGAATGTGATTCAGCACAACTTTCTCATCGGGATCAGCCGAACTTTTAAATACGCGCTCCACAGCGATATCAGTGTCATCGCGGATGTAAATCAAACAGACGAATGAAACGCCAACTTTAATTGGGAAGAAAGCAGCACGCACAATGGTGATGTCCCGTGTTTACTAAGCCTGCAAATGCAAATGAGCACATCTGCAGATATGGCGTGCATTCAGCACATATTAACTGTTTTTTTTTTTTTTTTTTTCAATGCAATTATTTTTTTCTTGTAGTTATAACTGTGCTATGACAATGAGTGCAGCATAACAAGTGAGGCCGGGGATGCTTTTTGAACCCTAATAAAACGTTTTCATCCCTGACACTAATGGGAAATTCAATTACTCTGTTCTGGCCCTGTTATTTATGTAACGATGATCAACAACATCAGGATGATGATTTATTGATTTTGCGTTGTAATTTATCAAGATAAATAAAACAAATCATAATTAAAACTGCATCTTTGACTGAGGGGGCATTTTATCTGTTATAGTCTATGCGGTAGTTAGTTCAGTTTTGTTTCATAATTACTGTCCCTAGCGCTAGGGGTGTGCTCAAAAAAATTGATACGGCAATATATCGTTGCGGGCCCCATTACAATACACGTATCGCTACGCAGGCGTCAGAATCGATATTGCTTGTTAACTTTAAATAGGCAGTTAATGTTTGCCTTTGCAGCTTGCATTGTACACCCTGAACCGGTTGCCAGCCAATCGCAGGGCACACAGAGACGAACAACCATCCACGCGCACAAGCACACCCAGGGACAATTCGGAGCGGCCAATCAACCTGCCGTGCATGACATTGGAATGTGGGAGGAGACCGGAGTACCCGGAGAAGACCCACGCGGGCACGGGGAGAACATGCAAACTCCACCCAGGAAGGCCGGAGCCTGGACTCGAACCGGAGTCCTCAGAACTGGGAGGTGGACGTGCTAACCAGTTTTTTCATGTTAAGGGAAAAAAATAACCTAAGTATCGGTATGGTATCGGCCGATACCGCAAAGCTGGGTATCGGTATCGGGGGCTAAAAACCGGTATCGGAACAACACTAGTTTTTTTGCACATGTTGTTTAGGTCATTGATATAAATCACAGCCTAGATAATGAGTTTCCCCAGTGAACATTCAAATTATTTAGCAAGTAACATTTTTTATGCATAAGGGAGAAAATCAAGGTTCTTTCTCATTAAAAAAAAAAAAAAAAAAAAAAAAAAAAAAAAGCACATAATAGTCCAATGCCTTGCAAAGGGAATTTCAACACTGGACATTTCAAGGCAATCATTGCAACGTTAAATAATTTGTGCGAGGGAGCAAACAGGTTTGTTCCAATAAAGGTTTATTACGGAATGTTTCTGTGCGGCAAATGCATCATATTAAGAGAGCAAATGTTTAAAAGCGGCTAATGAACAGCAAGCAGGTACTTGAATCTGAGCTGTCGGTTGTCTCTGGAGTCCCAAGAACATCTCATTCAGGATTCCCCCCCACCCAAAAAAAAAAAAGGCTTGCAGTCAGGCGTAAATGATACATTTCGGTCGTCCCGAACCAATTTCACAAGGAGAAATGATCGTAGTGGACTCGGAAATACATAAAGATTGATTTATTTGTATTTGTTTAATGTTTAACTCTTTGACCGCCAAAAATGTTTCATAACGATTCGTAAAATCACGATATATGTTGCCATAAACGTTAAATGACATCAACTATGTTTTGTTTTTTTGTTTTTTTAAATCAATGGGCAGTGCAACATCTAAGTGCAGCGCTGCTGGGTCAATAGGTTGTGGAATCAAAGACACTCACTAACTATGGCCAGAAGATGGCAGCATTGTTTCTCTTTTCAATGGACTGCAGGTGTATGAAATTACAATAAAACATGACGAAATTTGATGAAATAGAACTTTTTCAAGGATGATGTGAATGACCAAAGCCTTTGTCATTTTAAAGTCGTACTCGATCATTAAAATAGTTGATTTATTTGATCATGATTACTTGTCGATTAATCGATTAATTTTGAAAGCTCTACTATATGCAATTATTGACACCCCCTTTTCCGATAGTTTCATGTTGTTTTGATTCTCTTCTATCTTTATCTCGAACCTGTTTTAGCGTGTGCAACACGTTTGCGCATAAATCCCATTACCCAACAACAAAACTGTGGCCAATGAAAATACAGAGTAGCTAATTATTCTAAGAAGCCATAAGCCACAGTGACTGGTGAGCAAAAAAAAAAAAAAAAAGATCAAGTCAAGTCCTGTGTGGGCCTCTGAAGAATTGAGAGTTGTATCCAATCAGCAACTCTGGGAGCTATTAAGATTTTGTTTTTTAACTGTTGTGCATAATGATTTAGAACACTGTATTTTGACTAATTTGGCACAAAGATATTATGCCCAATACTTTGGAAGACATCTAAGAAGATTGGAAGCACACATTAGTTGTTTTTTTTTTCACCAAGAAGATGCCAGTCAGAAGCATCAACCTGCTTAACTGTGTCAAACTGAAGCACTTTTGACCGACATTACATTTCAGAAGATGTATCTTACTTTTTGCTACACTATTCCAAGCAGGCGCACAAACACAAACAAGTAGCTGCTGAAATTTAAATGTTCTCTTAAAAGGCCTGTCATGTTGAAGTGAGCGCATACCTTGAAAGATGGGATGAGCTTGCTGCATCGGTGATGCGTTCGTAGAAGTAGAGCACTAAGACGCGTGTGATGTATTCTGCTGAGATGATTTGTATACCAAAATGTGGCAAGAGCAGGGTTCCACTCTGAGGGGAGTTGAATAAGACGGCATGATATTTTAATAAGGCTCTGAGTGCTTCAAATACATACAGTATATTAATAATGTTAATGGGTCAGGCAATTCAAAAAGATTCCTTGTCTTAGAAACACACTTGAACTTCCACCTGAGTCATCGACGCGACAATACGTCAAATGTAGCTTAACACATTCACTGCCATAGACGGTTTTAGACGTCAAAGTTTTTTTTTTGTTTCCTGGACTGGCAGTGAATGAGTTAAAATATAGAGAACTGTTGTTCTGACAAAATGACAATCGAATTCAGCAGTGCACACAAAACAATAACACTGTGTTCCACCATTCACGAATGACTATAACGTTCTCATGAATTTGCACATCTGTCTTTTTTTTATAACAGGCATCTGTCAGTGATTAGTCGGTTAGAGTTCCACTTTGAGACCGGTTTTCAAACAACAACAATGCTGTAATTGTATTGTGGGGGGGGGGACAAAACAGAACAATACTATCAGGAGTAAAAAGAATTGCATAACTGCACATTATGCTCAAATATGACTAAATTTCAAAATCATTTAAAGGGATGCGTGACTCATTGAGACAGTAAAAAGTTCATATTTACTTCATTATTTTCGTGTACAATTCTACGGAAGCGTATTGCATTCACTTGAAAAAAAAAATGTTTTTCTGACTAATGTTTTTGGGAGCTTTTTTTATTTTTGTTTTTCTGAATATTTTTTTTCTGTCATAAAAAAATATATATATATATTCCAAAAAAACAGGAAAAAAAATATTCCGAAAAACAGAAAAAAAAATACTCCAAAAAAACGGGGAAAAACATTATTTTAAAAAAAAAAAAAACAGAAAAAAAATATACCAAAAAACAGAAAAAAAAAATATATTTTTTGTAATTTTTTTTGGACCTCTGAATTCCAAGTGACTTGTTTCAGACCACTGACCTGTATTTATGACTGGATAGCCGAAAGCCCCTACATGCCAGTGCAAGCCTTTGAAGTCACAGGGTGGCCATCTTAGTGACCACCCCGGCACAAACCCCCCCACCCTGCCTCTGGCCTTAGACTAAGTGCCTAGAACACAGTATTCTGTGGGCCTTGCAAAATCAGTCAAAATCCAGTAAAACAGCCGGGAGCGAAATGAAAAGTCTTAACAATTCCACTCGTTGCGTTTGTTGAGTTGCCTTCGCCATACTGCACCTGATTCCGTCTTTATACCGTAGCTGACGCACCAATCATTCAAGGCCCTGAATTACACTCAGCAAATCCCACGCTGCCTCTCTAATATAATCATCTATAACACATTTCACCCCTAATTAGAAGAAATTGATTTTGCTAAGCAGATCAGAGGTAATATTGTAAAAGTGCCCGCTTGTCTGTGGGAGGAATATTTCTTTATTTTTAACAAGATATGGGACCGTGTGTTTCACTTCAATTATCGTGCGGTTAAACCACTTTCAGGTGGCTCGGCGTAAATGTGATCTCGCTTTACATTTCGCAGATACTCATCTACCACATTTGCACAACCAGGGAGACGAGATTCATTTGGAGTACTTAGTGCAGAATCAACGTAAGAAAACACAATTAAGGCAAACTATTACACTACATACCACAATAGTATACAGACTATAATTAATTATCTATTTGAAGCTAGTTAATTCATAATGTTTCACATTCCCATAATTAAAATATTTATGTATTTGTATGTGTATTGGGTATGATCATAACAATCAATTGATTAATTTATCATATAGAAATGAGAATGTGGAATTGTGACTAATCATGTCTTGAAGCAATTGAGGCAAAATTGAGTCTCAGCTAAGTTGCAGTCTAATTGTTAAAACAATTGCCATAAACAAGATTATTCTCCCCCCCCCAAAAAACAAAAAAAAAAAACACTGAGGGAACACATATTGCTTTATTTGTTGTTTTTTTTCTAAAATTCATAAAAATAATTATTACAACAAAATTGAATGATTTTTTTAAATATATTTTTTATTTTTTTACATTTTTGTCTGTGTCCAAACCTCACTGAAGAAATCCAATGTACTCTATTTAATAGTGAATTATGCATAGATTTTTCATTGTCTCACTAGATCCAGCAGATGGCACTGCGTCTTTCTTCTGCTCCACTACTACTTTATATTTAATGCAGAGTAGTGTCAGCGTTAGTATCTTTCTGAATATTTTTTTTTTTTTTGCGTCGTGCAGATGACTGGCCTATATGAACTCAGTTCAACGTTTGACTAATTTAAATTTTGCTCTTATATATTTTACTTAACTCATTTGCTTACAATAACATGTAAATACGTTTCTTTTAATGTTTTAAGTGTGCCAAAGACGTAATTATACGTTGTTGTTTTTTTGTTTTTTAAATGCTAGAGCATACAGAAGGCTTTGATGCAGCCTCTCAACTGTAAAGAATGGTTGGAGAAATGGTAGTTATTACACAAACGGCCAGCAGGCGGCAGCAGAGCAAAGGAGGTCAACCAGGGCCATGTAGAAAAACAGAAAAAAAAAATTTTGTTTTTTTTTTGGAGTGAATGAGTTAAAATGCATTGCAATTGTAAAATTGTATAATGAGTCGCAAATGATTTGTACGGAGCCCCTAAAAAATTGAAATATGTTTCTCGTTTGAAAAATAAATAAATACAATATAATAATAAAAAGTATTGTTCAGTGCTACACAGTCTACCTAACTAGTTAGTGGCTAAGTGGTGGAATTCCCACCATCTGCTTCATCGAAATACATCACTGATTGTTATATCTGAATCAGGTGTGTGATAACTGGCCAAAAAACAAATTATCACCAAATGACACAGACAGCTGCCGAATGAATCACGTCTGATATCTTGAGGGCAAAGCTTGATTTTTGTTTCGTTTCGCAGGAGTTTGGTGCGATATTCTGGCTCATCTCATGGATGCTTGTTACGTGATATCGTTCACAACAAGGTTACCATGGCGCTCGCACCGCTGTTCCTCCAGCGTCACTTTGCTGGCAGATGAGAGGTCAGGTCAAGCTCTCCTACTTTTCTCCTCCTTGGTCATGACTTGCCTGAGAGCTGGGTCATTCTAACCTCTTTTTTTTTTTCTTTTTACAAATCCCCATGACAGTGTGCGCTATTAACTCAGCATATAGTTTTTGCTTTTAAAAATATCGTGTCGTACACAGTAACTAGCTGACTGTTCCCATGAGGAAATGATGCATCAGCAACATCTACTCGACTGGACTGGGTATTGCCGCCAACCTCACGATACGTATCACGATACAGGGGTCACGATACGATACGTATCGCTATACATATGTATCCCAATACTTGATCTTCAAGGCGATACGTATCCCGATATTTCACATTCATTTACTTGCATTTTATAATAACAGTCATATGTATACCTAAAGGAGATGTTTATTACGCTGGATGACAAAAATGTTTTTGTTAGTAGCTCTTCTGGTTTACCACCAAGCAACACACGCCGGGAAAATTTATTAATAGACATGAGCCGATATGAGTAAAAATATCAAAGTATTAAAATTACAGCTCTAAAATGTGCTTATTTGAAATATTTGGGGAAATAAAAATATTTTTTTTTTCATGTAACACATTCTATTTCGTTTTTAAACAAAATATACGAAAATTGGTACATTAAGACACGTGCTATGTTAACTTTATAAGTAAATAAATGTTGATATTCCTTCTCTGCTTTCATTTTTCTTCGCAAGACACAGTGTCCAATCACTGGTGAGCTATTTTTGCATTAATTGAAGCCAATTAACTTCAAAGACGCTGCAGGTTTTTATTTTTTAGGTACAATGCAAGCCGCAAAGGCAAACGTCAACTGCCTATTCAAAGTTAACGAGCAATATCGATTCTGACGCCTGCGCATCGATACGTGTATCGTAATGAGGCCCGCAACGATATATTACCGTGTCGATTTGTTGAGCACACCCCTAAGCGAGACAAATATATGGAAACGTGAAAGGAATTAATAATTGGGTAAACACAATAGGAACATACAATTTTCAAGAATGTTCTTCACAGCCCAACGAGCAGTCATATGAGGACACTTGTAAACTTTCCTCAATTTTTGATATACAGTATCTAAGTGTCATGCCATTGAATGTCTGGCTCACAACTCATCGTGATGTGACATTTACTTCAGAGATGATGGGAGGGGGTGGATACAGAAGCGCATATAAAAACAGGATTACTAGCATACAAATACACAACATGCCATCTCTCAGTTGCTCTATTAGAATGCAAGACAAGGGAGGAACAAGTATGCGTGTGTCCTCATATTCTTTTAAAATTCGCAGGGATCCTAATTGTTGTCACTGCTATCACCTGGATCTCTCCCACTGTAACTGTAGTCAAACTAAACACTGTCAAAAAAAAAAAAAATCAAAACAGAAAAGCTAGCCAAAGAAGAAAATTCTGCACAGTCATGTCAGTCTTGCTTGATATGCGGCATCATAAAATGCAATAAATTATGACATCGCGACATTCATATTTAACATGAAATTCAGAATTCGCATTAGCAAGTTAGCAAGAAGGAACTCTGACTTTAAGTGTAACTGCTGTAACAAATCTTTGTTTTTGTTTTTTTTTGTTTTTGTTTTTTTTAAAGATGCTCTGTGAAAACAACTTCCAAGTATGCTAAAATATACACATAACTTTTCTGGGAATGTTGCTAAAAAAAAACAACAACTAACAAATATTTAAATATAGTGTAGTGCTACTGCTTAGTATTGTTACCTGACGTCACTTAACAATATGGCTAAACACAAATAAATAAATAAATAACCGCCTCAAAAAATACTTAGCTCTCCAAGTACAATTATTATGACTAACATTTACAGTAATTTTTCATTAAAAAAAACAAAAAAAACAACAAAAAAAAGATGCCGAGGTTTTACTCTTAAAAAGTATGTTCACTATTATAAATCATGGCAACATTATGCACATTTTGGATATTAAAACTGCACTTTAAAAGGGAAGTCAAGTCAAAAATGTTCTATACAAAAATATGTTCTATGTGTCCACCATTATAGTAAACACGGCATTCTGAATATGAATTAAGCAGCAAAAGCCGCTCGTTTTTTATGCATCTCAGGGGGCGGCCATTTTGTTACTTTCTGTCGACTGAAAATGACATCACAGAGCCAAAGACTCAGCTCACACGGCCAAATCCAGAAAACAGGTGTGCCGAAAAAAATTATAAAAATATAAAGTATAAAGTTTATCGGTAACGTGCATTGTTAAAAACTGTCAAAAGTATTAAGACAGCAAATATGAGCTTATTGTGGTGGTTTTGAGGTCATAGCTACTGTTAGCGTTGACAAGGATTTCCAACCTCCAAATGCATAAACTGCATACTTAATTTAGGAACACTTAGCAGGTTATGACATCTTGTGCTACTGGGTTATCATTTCATTTTTCCTCTCATACTTCAACCATTTAAACAAACAAACGGCTAAATGAACGGACAAGTGCTCAATGCAGGTGGTTTATGGACATTCAGCGCATAACAGCCAGCAGTGCAAGCAGCTAAGACAGTATATTTTTTTTTTTATACTGGTACATTTTTGTCTCATAACAAGGCTCATTGGTCCTAAAATTGAAAATTTCCATTAAACAGCACAGTAATGCAGCATCAGAGAGCAGATAAAGGGCCCATTTCATCGACCAAATCTATGATCTGTGCCTTGTTTTTAAAATTCATGGCCTTCTACAATCAATAGAAGCGCAGGACAAAGTATTCAGCGCGGAGCAAGCACGCTGATGAAAATTTCACGTAGGTGTCGTGTTGTTTAAGTGGTTTGTTTTGTATGTTTAAATACAGTGTACGGAACATCACCGTGGGAACGGGATGAATACTGACATCTGACAAGGTTGCTCTCTCGTCTGTGGAAATAATCACAGTCAATCAATAATACAGGAAACTGAATTTGTTATGTGGGAGGGCATATCACAAACAAGTCTTTTGCAGACACTTCCCACATATCACCCAAATAAATGTCATTTTGGGTGACATGGCTTCATGTTGTCATGCTGTACTTTTTCTCTCTGTGGTATATACTCCAGGGGTGTCAAACATAAGGCCCGCGGGCCGGATCAGGCTCGCAAAGGGGTTTAACCCGGCCCGCGAGATGATTTTGTAAAGTAAAAAATAATTTGTTATGTCAGACCAATTAATCAGCTGGCCACAATCAAAACATACATTTATAATTTCACAAGCAGTCCTCAGATGAGCAATGCAACTTGTATGGGGAATCGTCCTGGATGTCATTATTTTACACACAACTTAAAGTTACAGTTTGTTTATTTATTTGTATTTTTTAAATCATAGACCGACATAAACATGTTAAATACGACACAATTACTGGTAACAAAATAGATATGACAAGGATTAACATCCTTATAACATTAACTCATTTGCTCCCAAAAACGTGTAAATACGTTCTATTTTAAATATTAACAGTGCTCCAAAGACCTATTTATACGTTTATTTTTGTTTTGTTTTTTTATGATAGAGCATTTATGACGCAGCCTCTGAACTTAAGAGAACTGTTGAAGCAATGGTAGTTATTACAAAAACGGCTAGCAAGTGGCAGCAGAGTATAAGAGATCAATGAGGGCCCTGTTTCAACAAGCTGTTTCCCCCACAGTTTTAAACAGATTTGTGAATCATAACAAAACTTAGCTGTATTCTAATGCCAATTGCTGCAAAACGGAAACAGATAGAAATATACTTTTTTTTTCCTGATGAAATCCATGTTATTTTTTGGAACAGTATGATTCGAGTTGAGCTCCGTAATTTAGGGCTAGCCCACAAATAGTGAAAATCTGCATATAATTGATGGCAAAAGTTATAAACCATTATTTTACCGACCCGGCCCACTTGGTAATATATTTTCCTCCATGCGGCCCCTGAGCTAATATGAGTTTGACACCCCTGGTATACTCTATTCATTTATGTGAAAAGACAAAGTACTGTTCTAACAATATTAGCTGCATTTGGAAACTCAACACAGTAAATTCTGTAGAGTACATTTTAAATACATTTTACTTTAAGCAGAGTATTTGGTCGCACTAAACAGAGTAAAATTTACACTTGGAAGAGAGTAAAATATTCAGAGCAAATTTTGCTCAAATTATTTTTGTGTGCACGAGAGAATTTGCCTATCCTATGAAAAAAAAATATTAAAAATTCACTCAGAAATTCTAAGTAAATTTTGCAAGGAAATATTTTGACTGAATTTTATTAGTTTAAAAACAACAAAAAGTTACACAAGGGTTGAGCAATGAACTGACGACCTTCAGCTTTGGAGACTGCCACTCTACCACCTGAGCTATGCCACTTCTACTGTCTGCATATATCCAAAAAGGGCCTAAAAACATCATTTTTGGTCTCTTGGATTTACGAAGATTCCGGCTGACACGACCGATATAACACAGAGTGGCAGCTGCATAGCTCAAGGAGTAAGTAGATTGGCTGTTTTCTAACCTGAAGTTGTTTATTTCTCAACCCTTGAGTGACTTTTTTTTTTTTTATTTGTATTTTACTCTCTTACAAGTGTAAATTTTACTCTGTTTAGAGTGGGACCAAATAGACTCTGTTTACAGTAAAAAAAATTACTCTAGAATTTACCGTGAAGGGAAATATTATGCTAGTTTAAAAAAATACAGATCCTAATTGTATTTCCAGGGCTTTTGATTAAGTCTTGGTCGTACTGTATATGCAATATGTAGTCATTGAGGTTCTGAATCTGGGCCCATAAAAGAAGCTGAAACATGAATAACCGAGGGGGCGGGAAACAACTTTATCCTGTGAAATTTGAAATACGTATACCATTTTCATCAGTGACCTGTCAGAACAGAGGTCTTGTTGTCTACCATTAACCAAGCCCTGGCCAACCACCACTGAATATTAATGAAGCCCTCCCTGGATCATCAGCGACTGTGCATTTAATTCCCTGTCTGGATCTTGTAGGACACTGGCTTTGTGTGTCTGTGGCAATGTGTCTTTCCACTATGTCGAGAGTTTATGATGTTTTCCACCAGGGAAGACATCATCAAGTGAGGTCTGACAGACTCGGATTGAGATGATTGATATTCATATTAAACAACTGAGCTTGTCACTACGTGGGATCAAAGCATAATGATAATAAACCTGCACAATGGAGTAGTAAAGCATTTAACAAAAAAAATAAAAAAAATAAAGAGAGTACATGCATCGCCATTTAGTGACATGGCCACTTTATCAACAGGCAAGGCCGAGCCGAGCTTCCCACGGGAAAAGACACGACTCGATCGGCGCTATATGTGACGACAAAAGTGATTCGCGCTCAAATTCCCATCGCCCCCCCAACGGTGACAGTGCGTCAAAATGGACTATACGTGCGCAATGTGCCAAGTCACCATCACCCATGCAGAGCAGTGCGGATTGCGCACACACGAACATCCAAGATAGTCCGCAAACGTCTCACCGGGGGGGGAGCTTGACGGTGCTCAACATATGGCTTACCTTCAGAAAAACAGCGGCGCATTACCGGGGGATGACAAGCGCTGGTAACCGAGTTAAAGTCCCTTTAGTATCCTCTGGGGTTTGTAACTAGGCCATCTCTAGCGTGGACGTGGTTATTTCTCAGGAGGCATTCGCGCATCAGCACACCTTCCCGGGTTCCGTCCGGCGTTTTCCAACCCCCCAAAAAGAACAGCAGCCCCTTCTTCCTCCTCCTCCTGCTGCTCCCCCTCCACCTCCTCCTCTCATTCCGCTCAAGACAGCACGCGGATATGTTTAAAGATTGCACTTTTTTTGTTTTTTTTTCAAATTCAGACGAGAGAAATGATTCGCACCAACATAAAAAAACAAAAAAACAAAACAAATGGACGCGCAATGCAATGGCGTCAAAATTGCGCGTTGTGTGGCAATCAACGCCGGGTTCTGGGTGTCCTCTCTGATCCGATCATTATCCAGAATAGCGACAGGCCCACTTAAAAAAAAAAAATACTCACATCAGTCTGGCTTCATATGTGAAATAGACACCCCACCAAAAAAAAAAAAAAAAAAAAGCTCTTTTTTTTTTACGCGCTTGCGTGGGGTCTCTCTCTCTCGCTCTCTCTTACTCCCTCTCCTCTTCTCTCCCTCTCTCTCTATGGCACCGGATTTTCTGAAATACTGGATCACTGGCAATGTTCATGGCTTTATAATGCACATTATAAGGATGCGATGATTAGATGCTATACAACGAAAGAGGCTCTCAATCAACGCCGCCCCCCCTTCTTTCGCTCTCATAGGACACTGCTTCAATATTTCAAGCTCGTTGTCATGACGAGGAGGTCCGACGCATAACTCAGTGACTCTCTGCTGACGTCATCATGTGGAAAGCCGAAGTCATCATCGCAGGCTGTGTGTGTGTGTGGGGGGGTATTTTTACAGAATGGAGTTGCTTTGATTCAACAGCAATTTTTTATTTTATTTTTTTTTACTAGCATGAATGGTCATGTCACATGCATGGACTTTGACTATAGGCCACCACCCACCTCAAAGTCATTCAGAAGTAAGCATGAACTGATACTGAGTATTCTGACTCAGGATTGTTAAAGAGCCAATTTCATGATTCACAGCAAGCAAGTCATACAGGTCCTGGAGTAACAAAGCAACCCCAGACCATCACGTGTCCACCACCTTGTTGGCTGTTGGCTGCTGCTAGATGACATCACTTATGTGTGACACACTTTCAAACGTCATTATTCCGATTTGTATCAAAATAAATCTACTAAAAATCCCATTTAAAATCATCCCCAAAGACTCATGCATTAAATTAATTACCAAAGACTAAAACGAAGGACGTTTGCTATAATTAGAGTTAGTTTTAGTTAATTTTGAAAACATAAAATGTAGTTTCAGTTGCTTTTCGTTTTTTAAAAAGCATTTTCGTTTTTATTTTATTTCGGTAAAAATATTGTTTTTTGAATTTTAGTTTTAGTTAACTAAAATAACCTTTAATGGCACCAGTTTTTCGATACCCTCCCTTCTTACTTTGAACATCTCCAAACATTTTTGTTTTATTTATTTTATTTGAAATGTCTCAGATGCCATTGTTAGCATATGTCGCGGGCCAGTAAAAAATGGACGGCGGGCCGCAAATGGCCCCCGGGCCGTAGTCTGGACACCACTGCTTTAGATGCTGGATGAGATGTCGCTGTGTTCCTGACGTACTGTTCCATGTTGTCTCCATTTGTGGATAATGACCCTCGCCGTGGTTTGCTGGAGTTCTAAGCTTTTAGGAATGATTGCGTAACGATTCCCAACTGTTCTGTTCTTGAATTGATTTGGATCTTAGTATTGTTTTGCAGCTTTTTCAGATTTTTGGCCGACTTCATTTAGCTGAGTGTTCCAGAATATGTGATTGGTGGGGTGCAAGTAGATTTTGACCAATGGTCCAGGTATTTTTTGTTCCCTTTTTCCCCTTCACAAATTGGACAACATTTCTCTGAGGTGCACACACCGACAAAGCTTCATGTTGAAAGCTTTTCGTGCTTGGCAACAGTAACCAAGGCTGCCTTACATCCATCTTCTGATGTCTGTCATTTATTTTTTCAAGTAGTTTTTCAATGTATTATTTATTTGTCATCCTTTATATTTCAATCTAGTCGCTGCCTGCTACATAGAGAGATGAGACAGTTGTGGAACTTTGCAGATTTTCAACTCCTACGCCATACAATAAATACACATGACTGTCACTTGTAGTTTAAATGAAATTATACTTACTAATAGGGATGTAACGATATCCAAACGTCACAATATGATATTATCAAGATATGAAGCTCACAATACAATAATTATCACAATATTGTGGGGAGGTTGGCGATATTTAAAAAAGGTCACAATATTGTAAAAAAAAAAAAAAAAAAACTTAAAAAAAGCACAATATTGTGCTTTTGTACATAACTGAAATTATTATTATTATTATTATTATTATTATTATTATTATTATGTTATGTTGTTAAAGCACGCACACATCGAGTTTCTCCACATATTGACTTTATCCCTTCATCTGACAATTAGTGTAGATTTTCAGCATAGAAGGGCTAAAACATCCCTAATGAAAATTAAATTGCACAAAAAAAAAAAAAAACTAGCCACCAGAGGGTGCTCGAACTGCGGAAATGGAAACCAACCTAACTTTTTTTAACAGATGTGTTGCATTTAAATATCGTGAACATGACGATGATGATATTATGGCAGTTTTTAATATCACGATATCGCACTTATGGTTACATCCCTACTTACTAATATATTTTTAAGTGAGCAAATATTAAACTAGTTTTATAAATGATACATTTTGTAGCATGTTTAATAGTAAGAAAAACATCCTAACCGTTGCTCAACTTACTCTTACTGGATGTGACGTCTGTTCTCAACAAAACAAAGTGTGGCGAGCACATGTGAAGAGAGGCTGGATGAACTATTGCTTTTCGAGTGTCATTTGTACTCCAAAATAACAGTATGATTACTCTTCCCTTTTTCCCTTCCACTTCAACACAACAGTGCCTGTTGTTGCAATCACAAGAGAATATAAAATACAGGCTGGCGATAATGCACAAGTAAATCTCAGTTACAATAAAAAAAATAAAATAAATAAAAATGTTGGAGATACAAAAGTTTAACTGTGAAAATAAAAAAAAATGTTCTTGGGCCAGAAGGTGCATAAAAGGAAAAAAAAAAAAATAGTCATAGAAGCTGCCAGCAACTAAATCCTTAAAAAAATAATTGCACTAGTTTATTTTAATTTTCAACCTGTCAAAGTGAATACTTGTTCAATTTGAATATAAGGTGGTTGTTACAATTTGGTGACATATTATTCAGCAGCTTCTAAATTTGCCCTGGAATAAAGTTGAATATGTTGTTTATAATTAGATTTTGGTATCAACAGAATCTTCACTTCGATTGCAAGTCATATCAATTTATCAATATATATTGCTCCAATTAATTATCCATCCATCCATTTTTCTTAACCCCTCAATCCTCACAAGGGTCGCGGGGGGTGCTGGAGCCTATCTTTGGGCAGTAGGCGTGGTACACCCTGAACTGGTTGCCAGCCAATCGCAGGGCACACAGAGACGAACAACCATTCACACTCACAAGCACACCCAGGGACAATTCGGAGCACCCAATTAACCCGCCATACATGTCTTTGGAATGTGGGAGGAGACAGGAGTACCCGGAGAAGACCCACGGGGGCACGGGGAGAACATGCAAACTCCACCCAGGAAGGCCGGAGCCTGGACTCGAACCCGAGTCCTGGTATCAAACATCTCGATTAAATTCATTTGCAACTATAGAAAAATATACCTATCAGATCTTTGTAAAAGTGAATTGTGAAACCATTAATAACAATTAATTAACAGCCATTTTAAAGAACTTTTCATGATTATTTATGTGTTCTCCAAACTGGAACTGCTACAGTCTTCCGGTTTTAGTCAAATATGTCACAAACACCAGCAAAAAAAGGCAATCAAATCACTTATCACAAACAAATTGTGGATCACTTGGGAGCTAAAAAGCGAGCAAGAAACATAAAAACCTTAAGGTCATATTTACAGGTGATGAACAATAGTTGGAGTAGAGCATGATTGAGAAAGGAAAACACTCTCCTTGGGTCCTTTTAGGCAGCGTTTACTTTCATTTCTCCCCCCAACTTTTAATTTAACAGCTTTTCTGCGATGCTTGACATTACATTGATGAGGTGAGTGAGTGACTCAAAGCTGAATAGTGACTGTTATATTAAAACAGCTCAGAAAAAAAAAAATACTTTTCCAGAGTTTCATAAGGTCCTTAAGGACTGCATTCTGGGAAATCTGCAGTCATGATGACAGCAGTCTACTAGGATTCCATGCTCGTCACAGCATTTGTAGCCCTTACAGACCATGAAGGTTGGATGGCACACTGATTAAAATAAAAAATAAAAAAAATGACATAGCCTATGGATGTTTTCTTATCTCTGTCCCCACCTGTTTCCAACCAGATTTGTGTGTGTTTAATTGAGAGAATGTCATTTGCTTTACATTTTCTGAAGAGTTGGAGGTCCCCCAGTCACAATAAACTATCTAAAAAAAATAGGGTGATGTAAGCAATTTAGCTTGGGAATGTCACAGGATGACTTTAGACATGGATGAGAGGACATAGCTGTTCATTTTTTCTCTGTAATATGGTGCCACATATCACCATGTAGAATATTTGTGTTACCCATCATAAGGTAGATGTATGGTTATAGTTTTGTAACACAATCTCAAATATTTTGCATATGTCTAACGTCCTATAAGAGGCATTAGAGTGACAGCCACACTTGTTTTCATTTTTTTTAAGGTACTTTTATTTTTCTAGCATCCCTGTTAAAAAAAAAAAAAAAGATGAAACTCCTTCACATTGTGAATATTCCTACAGCTTCTGCTATTCTTTTTACTCATTGTTATAGTTATGCATAACCTCACTCGAGGGGATTAAAACGGCACAGATCATTCTTCCAAACAACAGATGATGAATTTTTCGAAAGTCAATCATTTAAGCCCTTCAAACACTTTCAGCACAAAAATACACAGTCAAAAAAAAAAAAAAAAAAAAGTTTTTATCATGGCCATGGACTACTTAAAATTACTTCATTATTCAATTATTATTTGCCTGTTGTCCCAGAACTTAAGTCTACATGGTGTACCTTGTTTAACTAATTTGCTCCTAAAGACATATAAATACGTTCTATTTTAAATATCATGTTCCCAAAGATGTAATTATACGTTTTTTGTATTTTATTTTATATATATATATATATATATATATATATATATATATATATATATATATATATATATATATATATATATATATATTATTATTATTTTTTTTTTAATGCAGAAAGCTTTGATGCAGCCTCTGAACTGAAGGGAATGGTTGAAGCAATGGTACTTATTATAAAACCGGCCATCAGGTGGCAGCAGAGTGTAAGAGGTCAACCAGGGCCATGCTGCAAACAGCTCTTTTACCCACAGTTTTAAACAGATTTGTGAAAAATGATTAAACCTAGCTATATTCTAATGCAAATTGCTGCAAAACGGAAACAGATAGAAATATACTTTTTTTCCTGATGAAAAAAAGAGACTCTAATCTTTATTTTGGTAGGTTCCATGTTTTTGTAGCAATAGAACACAATATTTGGTGGGCGAAGGGTGGTTGCTTCAGTGAAAATGGCTGCGAGTGAATGAGTTAAAAAGCTTGAAAAACAAAATTAAGAGTATATTAAAATGAGCCACAAGACTGTCTGGGATTGAAAATTCCACAAGCGCATGCAGCCCCAGTTTGAACGTCAGGCTACAGCATAGATGTGATGAGCGATAGATGTGGTAACCATGGGCACAAGGCCCTTGTGACAAGGACTTCAGTCACTCGTAAGCAAAAACCACACAGTACAGAAAAAAAAGGCATGTAATTACCATTTTGTGAACCCGGCAAATGAGTTTAAAAAAAACTACAACAACATTGAGAGGACACGGATGGCGCTGAAAGCGGAAGAAGCTAATTTATGCAACATGGCCGCACACGGGAGACTTAAAGATGAGCCTCAAGATCCAGTTCAGAGATGCACTTGTGAGGTCGCAATGGCTTCCTCCACACAGTTGAAAGGAAACAGCTCACTCTGCTGCACACAAGTGCTACTGCATCATTGACCAATCAAGCAAATACTACCTAAAAAATCTCAATCTCCATTGCATTTGGTTAGATAAAAAAAAAAAAAACACCTCTAACTCATCATTTCTTCAGACCATCCAGCACACAGTTTATAATTCCTGAAAAATGCATTTTAAGATACATTGATAGAGATTTTTACTCATTATTTAACAGAATCTTTTATTCTGTTGGTACTATCATCATCATCGACAGTCCATCATCATGACATATTTAGAAAACTATATCAATCACAATAACCTGCATAATGATTATCACGATTGAATACATACAAGTGCAAAATGCAACTGGAAATGATCCTTCTACTCAATCTCCTTCCAGACTATCCCGGAAAGCAACGTCACATCTGAGCTGTGCTGGTTTGCGAACTACGGCGATCCGCAGGCTTTCAAGGGTCGATCAAGTAAATGAACGGATTTGCAACTGTCTGCAAGAGTGAGACTTAAATAAATTAGAGGCACTGCGGCAGAGGCGTTATCAGACAACCCTATCGCGGGAGATGGCTCGAGTAATTGAGAAATGATCTCCTCCGCCGAAATTCAGAGGACAATTCACATCATTGGGAATCCGGGTTGGTACTGTGCCGCTCGTCTTGTGCACCGCTCATTCACAAACGGCCAAAAGGACATGTTAAGTCCACACAGACACAACGGGGAACGATTCACCACGATGACACATACATCAGACGCAATGGGGGAGTTCAGTATCTTCCTCAAGGGTAACGACACTGTTTTGGGTTGCTAGGGAAACAACAAGAGCGAGAGATTAACGGGTATGATTGCTAGACGACCACACTCAGTCATGCTACTCTATTAAGCATGGAAAAAAAAGAATGATACGTTCACCGGTCACGACAATATGGACAGCTCACATCTAAGAGAGCTAAAACAAGAGACGTATCAAATAACTGCATTTACTAAGGGCTATTTTGACACTATGTTGAATGTAAAGAATGTTTATTGTGGTTCAGTTGTAGTTTGTAGATGTTATAGTTCCCTAATTTAATTGTATGAGGGTACATGTATGCTTTGTTTACTAGCATGAACATTGTAAAAAAAAAAAAAAAAAAAAAAAAAAAAAAAAAAATAATAATAATAATAATAATAATAATAATAATACATAAAAAATGTAATATTTACTTTTAAAATATTACTCTTTCTTTTTACTAATTACTAACTGTGTGCTTTCTCTGGTTATTTTGCTTCACAAGCATCAATACGAAGAGGGTGTTTTGCTCTGTTGTACGCCATTGTGGGATGGAACGCAGCCGACTCACAGCCAATCGAAGCGGCTCCCCTCATTCCAATTAAAATCAGGGTGGTGGAAGCGCACGTGCACACATTGACTCACTCGGGTCCGTGCATGAGATTGGTAGCTGCAAAGTGCATTTATACAGATAAATTGCAATACCTTCAAATATTTTTAAGATGATAATGATATTTTTTTTCCCCATGCTGTCTGCCTGCCTGCGCCTTGATCAAATCCATCCACAAGTTACACCCTGTGCCATAAGTTACACCTGGTTTTATCGAGTCTAAAATGTAGTCATCTTTTTTTGTCACCAAATTGCTCGATGCACCGCGGATGCGGCAGCCATGTCTACTGGTGATGCCCAGCGAGGTATGGAGCATTTATCAAATTGACAAACCCAAATTCACGAACTTGCCCTGGTACGTGTACATTTCTGCTAAAAAATAAAGCGCTGTGTGTCTTAACTAATGAGTGTTTAATAAAAACTTTGCATTGCAACAGTTCGATAACCCCTTCAGAGATGATCAAATGGAAGGCTATTTGCTCGGTTAAATTCACATGTGGATTCTTTTTGTCCTTGGCATTCAATGGTTAACAGTCACCGACACATCACCTCCTCCTAGTTACTTCCTGTGTGTACAGAGCTTGAACCTCATTTCCTGCGATGGAGAACGGTTTGCTCTTATATACGTGTCTGTCCGTGTGAAGATTTGGATTCGGCCAAACAATAAAAGGTCATTCAGTCCAATCTACAAGAGATGATGGAGAGAAGCCGCGAGAGGCCCGACTGCAGATAGAAATAAGAGCGGAATGAGGATTTTGTTCCCTACATTCAACATCCACTTAATCTCTCCCTCTCATTTTGCCATTCTATCGTTCACACTCTGTCCCCCTCCCTCCAACACTTAACAGTCTCACTACCCATAGCTATGTGTTTAATAGGATGAGGGAAATCACGTTAAAGGCTTTAAACCCTCTGCAGTGAAACGGTGTAGATCTGCCAAGCTCGCGCTGCCTCGTTCAGCTTCTCATTCTTTGCGTGCACTAAAATGTTCTCCTCTTTTTGGAGTAACTTAGCGGCTGGCTCGCACTGTTCACGCCCACAGGCTCATTAATGGAGGGGAAAGAAAGTGTAATATAGCGATTGTTTGCACGAGTGTCAGGATGTTTCCTCATATGACGGAGCAGCCATGCCAAATGGAATAATAGGTTGCTATGCAAGAAAGCTCAAAAGTTGTACTCTGTTATTAAGAACGAAAGCTGCTGTATTTTCTGTAGGCAAATAAGGAGGCTGCTGCTGGATTTAAAATGTGGAACACAGTCGACTGAATGTGCTGTTTGTGCCCCACTTTCGTCACTGTAACCAAATTTGCCAAAGGCCTTTTACATTAGCTGGAATACAATTTGATGGAATCAAATGTGGAGACTAAAATCACATCAGGGACACTCTGGGACAAGATTATATATATATATATATATATATATATATATATATATATATATATATATATATATATATATATATATATATATATGAAGAAATAATTTAGTTTGAATTCCATTCAGATTAAAAAAAAAAAAAAAAAAAAGAGAGAAACACTCATTCTCTGTACTGCCCAACAATTTTGACTTACAGAAACAAATGCTACCTGAAAATAAATTTACTCTTGCATAAATGAAAGCTCTACAGAGCATTTTCGGCACCTAAGCAAAATCGTCAATCACATGTAACAAGTTGTATAAGCTACACAGTTCTTTCAGGGCTTGCTAAAATGGCAGCCAGATTTTATTTACTCCCCCTGCCATCTTTTCCTCATGATGTCTGACAAATGAGAAAACCAATGTCCTTGCTGTCGTCTTTTCAAGGAGGCTGCAGATTTGTGAGTCTGTTTACAGTCTTAGCACTGCAGGTGGCGCTAGTTGACTGCATTCCGCGTTTAACCCCCCGTCTTTCCCTAATCCTGTAGTGCTTCTGCTGTGAATGGGAGATAGTCACGGTGTGCGGGTAAGACTATCAAGAAGGAGAGAGAAACCAGGATCGAAGCGGAAGATGAGAGGATACATGTGGGCCAGCTCGCCAAATACGGCCTCTCTAGTCGGGTGTAAAGATAAAGAAGTGGGAAAATAGGTGCAGGATTGTATTTGTTTGTGTAATCCTCATGGACATACAGTAGTGGGCTTTATCACAAACGACTGTTTTCCAACCTGGTGCTCCCAAGTGACCATCTCCATCGCTCTTCCGCATTATCACCCACTGAAACACTCCCAGCCTTTGTTCTGGGAGTCGCAGGTGAAATTAGAGGGTATAATTTCCTACAATCAGCAGAATCTGGATCAGAGCACCCAACCCCCGAGCCCTTTCCCACCCCGTAATCCACCCACCCACCTACTCTCTCTCTCTCTCTCATACACACGGAGGTGCACAAATCTCCTCCCATGGCCAGGGGCAGAGAAACCTCAGCATTCTCAGTGAGAAACCTCCCAACCCTCCCTTGGTGCTGCCTTCCACATGAGGTCACTTTCATCTTCACATCTCTTGGCCGACGACACAGAGGGGAGAAGCACTAATGAGGGCGAAGTGGCGATGGAGTGTAATTTGGGGTGAAGAGACTTTCGGAAGGAAGGTTGAGGGTCAAAGGTGAAGGATGGCAAGGATGAGCAGTAGCGTCAAATGCGACGGTCGAAACGCACAGTAAAGTCACGCGCTTAACCAATCGGCCGTGAATAAGAAGATTATGTGACTGGGTTTCCTGGAATGTTGAATGCGGTACTGCCTCAACCCCGCCCCAGACACGCACCAAACGCTATCGCTCTTGCTTCCTGGGAATGCACCTTGGACATGGACAGGCTTGCGTGGCCTGTGATGGCCTTGGGTGATGGTGATGCACACATCACCATCACCCAAATACATACAAATACAATTAAAGGGGAAGTCAACCCTATTTATTTTTTTTTGACAATATGTTCTATGCAGGGTTATTATAGTTTGTTTTTATTTCCTTTTTTTTTTTTTTTTAAATTTAGTTATTTTTAATTAGTTTTCAGGGTGGTTCTGTTACTTTTTATTAGTTTTAGTTCTTTAATAAATATTTCACTTTAGTTTAGTTTTAATTAGTTTCAGTATTAGTTTTAGTTTTTTTTAATACGTGTATTACTTGTGCACAATATTTACAAAACACAGGCTGGGGTTACGTTATGCATCCATTAGATCAGGGGTGGCAAACTGCGGTCCTCGAGGGCCGGAGTCCTGCAGGTTTTATAGATTTCCCTACTCGTAGTGCAGCTGATTCCAACAGGCTCGTTATCAGGCTTCTGCAGAGCTTGCTGATGAGCTGATCATGAATCAGCTGTGTTGAAGAAGGGAAATATCCAAAACCTGCAGGACTGCGGCCCCCTGCATTAGATGGTGCTGCGCTAAAGGGAATGTCAACAATACAGTCAGATAGGTCAGTCAAACTTTATTAATAGATTACAAACTAGCTTTCTGACAACTCCATTCACTCGCAAAATGAATAAACAGCTGTTTTATTATTTTCTCTGAGGTAAAGTATTAGTATAAGCTAGCGATCCAAGATGGCGGGATCTTCTGCGCATGCGCGTCACCGATCGTGAAGGGTCACCGATAGCGTCTTGACAGCGAGACCTGTTGCGGCTCAATATTGATCCATATATAAGGCGCACTGGACTATAAGGCGCATGGTCAGCTTTTGAAAAAATTGAAGGCTTTTAGGTGCACCTTATAGTGCGGAAAATACGATAATTTGGTAATAATAGTAATACAAGTAATATTAGAGTAATTTGGTTCTTATTTGATTCTTATTATTTGGTATTGGTTCTTTCCTGCCGTCTTTCCTTCTCCTATAATAATATTCAATAGTGACAGCGCAAGAAAGGACATGTAGCTGTTTTGATGATATATTATGTATATACACTATGTGGCGTTTGCGTGCTTGGTGCAATTAACTTGTTATGACTCTAAAAGACTCTACCCACTTTGCTCATTGCGACTTGGTCCGGCCGTGGTTTGAGAGAGCTTGTCTAATTACTGCCCTTGTTTTTCCACTGCAGCCCATCTAGTGCCCCATGGCTTAAAGGATCATTTGTCACGCCCTGCTAGAAGTCTATTTCTTCTCTATTAAGTGCACTGTCTTTCTCTTCCTGTCTTTCCATTCATCACTCGCCGTCCATGGTTTCTTTAATAAAGCATTTTCAGATGCGTCGTTTATTTGTCATTTGTTCCAGTAATTTTGCTTCAGCTCACTTTTAATTTAAGTCCTAATATCAAATGGCAGAAACAAATTGGCGTGTAGTTAGTCTGGTTGTGGTCTTCATTTAAAAATATAGTTGACAGAGAATGCTGCTGCATTTGTGATGCTAGGGTATATCAATACTAAACCCACTATAGTCCGGTTCTTCAATTCTCAGTTATTTTTAGCCCCTAACCGCCGGTTAAATTCCTACCCCACCATGAACTACCCCACCACTGTTTTTAAATTGCAAAAAAGAGCCATAAGGATTATTAATAGATCAAAATATACAGAATCAACGCATCCACTATTTATTAAATTAAATACAATGAAATTTTATGACTTGGTTGAGTTTAAAATAGCACAAATAATGTATAAAGTATACAATAATCTACTCTGCCACAGTACTCAAAAGTTGTTTGAAATTAGAAACTGTCCTTATGAGATAAGGGGTACAAGTGTATACAAAAAACCCAAAACAAGAACAAATATTAAGCAAAGGTGTGTCTCCGTTAAAGGAGTTAATTTGTGGAATAACTTGGGAACCGAACTGAAAAGATGTAATTCACTTGTTGAATTTAAAAGAATGTTTAAAAGTAAAATTCAATATTATTATTTAAATCAGATATGAGTTAAGAAGATTGTAGAAATGATTTATTCATTTACTTATTTTTCTTTGATGTATTAATATGAGTGTAATGAAATTTGTATATATGTGTGTTACTAGTGTATTTTTATTTTTATTTTTAATTTATTTTTTTATACGAGTAGCATTATATTTTCTTTTATTAAAAATCTAATTTATTATAAATAAGTGATAGGATATGAAGAATAAGGGGTAGGACTGGATAAGTTTTCAACTTCTTCCTACTCCCTTGAACATATACATAGATATTTATTGGATGTTTCTTTTATTTTATTTTATTTTTTTACTTTTAACTTTGTGTTTATATAATTATACGTGTATATGTGCATATGTTCAATAAACTTCAAACTTCAAACTTCAACTAACCGACCGTTAAATATGTGTTGTTCAAAACATGGTTAGTCACGCTGTTAACTTGCAGCCATCAAAGTTAACCGTGCCATTCACGTCACTGGTTAGCACCGATATATCCCACATTTCCTCTTTTTGTTTACTTCCGGGTCAGCAGAAGAAATGGATACTATCCAAACGACCCCCGGCACTCGCTGTCGAAAAAAACGTGATTCAATCAGTGGTTGAGGCAATTTATGAGTTTTGGGGAAATAATGTATTTTTATTTATTTTTTATTCATTATAATTTTTTTCTACTGTGTGTATTTTCAGTGAATATTTTGTGTAATATTTTTTTTTGTATTTTTGCCAAATTTCTTGTAGCATATAATATTGCATGTTTTTGTATGATTTTGTTTGTCATAATTTTGTCAAATGTTTTTTTGACTAACATATTTGTATTTTTGTGTAATACTTTGATATAATAGTTTTTAATTATTTGTCTTGTTTTTGTATTTACATCCAATGTGTGTGTATTCTTCATTTAATATTTATAATTACTTATATTTGTTAAAATTAAAATTAATTAAATAATAATATAATAATTATTAGTATTTTAAATTAAATTAAATAATTAGCCAGTATTCAGTGTTGTTGTCTGATTATCGACTTTGTATTAGCGTGTGCGTAACTTCATCAAAATTATCACCAATGTCAAAGTCGAGCCGACGGTTAACAGCAAGTTAACAGCCGGTTAAAGTTAACAGAGTTTTGAACAATAAGATAACAGTGCCGTTAAAGTTGGCGGTCAGTTAAATCTACTTAAACAGTGGTTAACGGTATAACCGAGTTTTGAACAACCGGGCCCAAGATGTTTAAGAGGTAAGTAAGGGTATGGGTGATGAGGCGCGAGGTTGCCAGCTCTTTTCATTCAGGGAGAGAAAACAGAAGTAAAAGATGATAGAGAATAAAAATGATTACTTTATTCCACCCTTGACTCCTAATCCAGTTTACAATAGTCGTCTTCACCGAAGCAATTTTACTTCAAAGCTTCTGAATTGGGGCCAATTATGTTGCATCCAAGAGCTCCTTTCCAAACTTAAACAAAAAAAAAGTTGTTAAAGAGAATTCTAATTCATTTCAAGTAGGACCCACAAAATATGTTTAACTGGTTGGTGAACTTGTGGGGGCCATGGTGGGCTCTAATTGTGAAAAATTCCCAGCAACAGACATGTTACGAGCATTTTAACATTCTATGAGGGGACTTTCTTATATATCCTTATTTTAATGATCCCGTTCTTTTGTAATTGGCAGTAGAAAAATGTAAGCATGCCAAAATACAGCCATTTTTCCATGGACTCTGAAACTGTATTTATTTTGTATAAAATGGGGCAATGATGTCATCTACCGGTGGCTGGGCATCAGTAAAGTTGTTTACATGTTTGACATTTACAGTGGAGCATAATCAGATTCTCCTCCCCATCTCATCCCCACTCTAAAAAATACAATTGACGAGTATACTTTTCAATGGCAGTGAATTTCTAATTGCCTTGTGAAAAGACCCCGTTCATAAATCATCTAAAATTAATCCCGTCAGTCGACAGACCTGCGGGTGGACTGGATATTTCGGACACTTTAACAAAAGCAGGGGGCTCTATGTGTTAAGTATGGCTCTTCCCAGTGTTTGATTTCATATGAACATGAATATTGTTATATTTAGTAAAGGGAATGTAAGATGCTGGAAAATGAATGTATGTATTCTAGATATGTGCGGAACAATACCCAGAAAGACAAAATGAGTGCAAGCAGGGGTGGGAGGGGGGGAGAAAAGCCGAGAAACTTTGGGAGGCAGGAAAAACAAGAAATGTTTGGGAACAACAAACCAGAAATCATAAATAGACTGAAGGGAAAGAAGTTTACCCAAGACTTCAACACAGACGGGGGAAATAAATAGACTCCGTTTCAAAGCTGGTAGAACACAAAAGCAGGGGCATGAAAGGACAACAGGTCCTGATGACATTAGATGTTCAGCAAATATAAATCAAAAGACATATTCTAATCCATTGGTGTCCAAACTACGGCCCGGGGGCCATTTGCGGCCTGCTGTCCATTTTTTTAGTGGCCCGCGACATATGCTAAAAATGGAATTTGACTCAGTTAAAAAAAAAAAAAAAATGTTGATGTATAATATAATGTTGAAATAAAACTAACTGAAACTACATTTTATGTTAACAAAACTAACTAAAATAGAACTATAATTATAACAAAAATGTCCTTCGTTTTAGTCTTTGGTAATAAATTTAATGCATGAGCCTTTGGGGATGATTTTAAATGTGACTTTTAGTAGATTTATTTTGATATAAACCGGAATAATGACATCTCGCCCATGGTGTTTTTTAAATCTTGCACACGAGTACTACATATCAAAAAACAAACAAACCTAAAACTAATACTGAAACTAACTAAACGAAACCTAAGCATTTATTACGGAACTAAAACTAATACAAAACTAACAGAACCACCCTGAAAAATAATTAAAACTAACTACATTAAAAAAAAACTCAAAACAAAATAAAAACTAAAAAAATTCCAAAACTATAATAACCCGACTGTCATATTACAAATACATTGGTTTATATACTGTAGCATTTTTCTAAATATGCAAAAGAACAAATAAATTATTTGTACACTTTTTCGGACTAAACACAATTTCTCTTAATAACATTATGTGGCCCTTGCGTCCTTCTGATTTTCTGGATGTGGCCCTCAAATGAAAAAGTTTGGACACCCCTGTTCTAATCTATACAGTCCAACACTCAAGCAGCAAAAGCACGATTAGAGCGGAACTCCAGTAAATTATTATTTGCAATGATGATACAAATTGTTACCAGTGTTGAGGTCTCAAATACACAAAATGTGTCAGTGGTCCAAATTAAAGTGTATTTCATTGTAAATCCGACGTACTCCAATGGGTTACAATTAATTACCAGACAACGATGAGCACAAAAAGCCACAGAAAAAGGTTGTGTAAAAAAAAAAGAAAAAACTGTGATACTCTGTCATGTTAATCAGATCAAAATTGGCCGCCCAGACCTGCACGCGTGCGCGGGAGCACATCTGTGCGCTCTGATGCAATCCGACCAATAGAGTGGCATCTGTTGAGATTTCAGCATGGTGAGAGCAAAAGGTATCATATTAAATTAATTGCAGACAGAGTCACGGCCCCGGTTGGGAGACGAGCTTAATGTGGCAACAGATGAGGGTTTGGGGTAAACAAGGATTTGGCTGCCCTCCAAGGGAACTGAGAGGACAGAGTTGGTGGATTAAAGCAAGCGGTTTTGGCTAGAAAATCATCCAGCCTGCGGTGGCAACGGCTGCAAAAAAAGTGGACGACCTACCGCGGACATGAGTATTGGACCCAATGTAACCGTTGAGCTGTGAGATCTGATGGGAGTCGACTTTACCTTTAATCACAGGATTGGGATAGGACAGGATAAAATGAAAAATTTTAAAAAAAACTCACTGTATCACACGGGAACAGGATTATCCAGTCGGAGGAAAATTTTGTGTCACATTAAACTCACTGAAAACTAACGAAATAACTCAAATTAAAATTGAAAAATATTTTTTTTGATAATGATTAAAAAAAAAACATAATAAACAAAACCTAGCAAATGACATTTTACGTTAATAAAACTAAAACTAATTCCAATTATCGCAAAAATGATGAAAAAGCTCTAAATCATCTTTGTCAATTAACTAATTTTCTCCCAAAAACGTATAAATACGTTCTATTTTAAATATTAGAAGCATTCCAAAGACTTATTTATACGTTTTTTGTTTGTTTGTTTGTTTGTTTTGTTTTTTTTAATGCTAGAGCATACAGTTCTTTGAAGGCTTTGATGCAGCCTCTTGACTGAAGAGAACGGTTGAAGCAATGGCAGTTATTACAAAAAACGGCCAGCAGGTGGTAGCAGAGTATAAGAGTTCTACCAGGGCTATGTTGCAACAAGCTATTTTCCCCACAGTTTTAACACAGATTTGTGAATAATGATGAAAATTAGCTATATGCTAATGCTAATTGCTGTAATTGCTGAGTTACTATCATACATGAGCTTCATTATAAATGTATTTATTTCGATATTGCTGAGCATCCAAACAGAAGAAGGAAGCTTTTTTAATTTTTTTTTATCTTGCACTCACAAATAAAAATACCCCCCTCCAAAAATAAATAAATAAATAAATAAATAAATAAATAAATAAATAAATAACAAAAACCTAAAGCCAAAAGAAATACAAACAAAACATCTGCAAACTTGCTCTAAAAACTGATTAAAACCGAATCTAAAAATAAAACAAAAATAAATTAAAAAAAACACCTCACTTTAATGGCAAATGTCAAACTATCATAACCCTGATCAATATTTAATGTATGATTAATGCAGGATGAATGGAGCGATGTAATGCCAGAACATCCTTCTCCTGTTTAACCTTATATATAAATTTAAAATGTAACTCGAGTCTTTGTAACCGCTCTTTTGTGTGGTGGCTGAGCTGGGATAATTTCCCTTAAAATCATAAAGGTCGCGACAAACTGGAAAATGTGCCAGACACATCATCAAATGATCTATGGAGAAAATGATTACTCACTTCTAGCCCTGCCTTGCTAGGAGAGGTTGTTATTTTCTAAAGTCTGACAACTTGTGCAGCATCTTAGTAAATCTTTGTAATATAGAGGTTAGTTTCTGTCCAGTTTTTATTTATTGCTTCCTCATCCACTTTAACTCTTTCACTCCCAGTCATTTTCACAAAAGCAATCCCGTTCACTCCCTATTTTACTGGATTTTGACTGATTTTGCAAGGCCCACAGAATATTGTGTTCAATTGCTATAAAAGCAAGTAACCTACCAAAAGAAAGATTAAAGTCTCTTCTTTCATCAGGAAAAAAAGTATGTTTCTATCTGTTTCCGTTTTGCAGCAATTAGGATTAGAAGAGAGCTAAGTTTCATCAGTTTTCACAAATCTATTTAAAATTGTAAGTAATTGAGCTTTTTTTCTACATGGCCCTGGTTGATCTCCTTTGCTCTGCTGCCACCTGCTGGCCGTTTGTGTAATAACTACCATTCCTGCAACCGTTCTTTGCAGTTGAGAGGCTGCATCAAAGCCTTCTGTATGCGCTAGCATAAAAACAAACAAACAAAAAAACGTATAAATACGTCTTTGGGACACTTAAAACATAAAAAAAAACGTATTTAGATGTTATTGGGAGCAAATGCGTTAAAATATATGGCACACCCACAAGGTAACCCATTCGGTACAAGGCAAGGAAAGGATATTACTGCATTGAAACGGCTTCATTCATACAATGAATTAGATTTTAGGGCAAAATGAAATCATCCAGTTTCATTACATTTCATGAACAGAATGAAAAACTAATCATATTGAATAAATGAATTCATTTTGTTTCATCTTTTTGACCTAACCTTGTGTCCTCTGCAGTCCCAGGACTGAATCATCCAAAATGCATTCCCTTGGCCAACTTAGGTTTCACAACAGAGATTGGCAGAGCTCCCCAGACAGATGCGCGCACACACACACACACACACACACAGACACACACCGGTTCAATTTGCACCCGGGCATACCTCAATACACCTAAAGCCGGATTTAAGCCTCGACACACATGAACTTCGCCGCTTTCCTCTGCCTCCGCATTGAACTTATTCCTGAATGTCTTCAGGCGGAATAGATACAAAAACAACTTTGAAAAAAATAACACCCATTCAAAAATGTCAATGGCATGCCTCGCCATAACAATCCAACGAGACCTCAAGCAAACTGTCTTAGTCTTCTGTAGCATCTTAGATCTGGATGGTCTTCTCGCAGTAGTACGAGCAAGCCCAGGGAGACCTGACTGCAATATCCATTACAGTAATCCATTGCAGTTTCCCAGCGGTTTCAAAGGCTGTCCTGCAGCAGAGCTGCGCAACATCAAACAGAACTGACTTGAAGGGGACAGTGGAATGTGGAAGCTTCAGCTCAGCTATGCATACTGCAATAGTAACTTTGATTTTTTACAATGAGGCACAGTTGAGAATTCAAGCGGCCTGACGCAGATGCAGGATCGTGCAGATCATAACTGGGATTCAACTTGTATGTTGTTGTTTAACTGGCATTATCATATTAGTATTATCGATTTGAAAACAAGAAAAAGTGAGAGTAAGACCTTCACCGAAGCAAACAGACCACAATTTTGTGGTATTAGCCATTTCCATCATCATAATCAGCAGTTGCTGCAGCAACATCATCATCGCATAACAACAAATTATTTATATTCTCACATCCACTACACATTTGAAGAAGAAAATGGTAAATTCAGACAAGAAATTGGGCCACAGAAAAAAAAAATGTCTTTTTTTAGCAAAACTCCAAAACCTCATTCTATAGATTTTCATTGAGAACAATGTATTGTTCTCATAATAACGATAAAAGCAAATTAATTTTCACTTTAAAAACTACACTGCTAAATTTTGACATCAGGAATGTCAAACTCATATTAATACAGGGGCCACTTAAACCCGAATTTGATCTAAAAGTGGGCCAGAACAGTACGTTCATGGTCTAATAATGTAAAAATAATGACAGGTAAAAATATAAATATATTTTTTTTGCTGTGAAGAATGACCTAATAAGTATTAATTATTTAATGAACAATTAATTTAAAACATAATTAAATATTACATTAAATAATAATTAATTATATTAATTATTGCAACAAAATCTGAAAATGAGTCCAAAATGTTTTGCATCAGATCCCGAGTAACAACAGAATTTCTGAATGTCATTTCAATGGTCGTCACTGCACCCTGCAGTGGACAAAATTAGCAACAACAGTCAATGTTAGTGAAAAACTGCAGTTTGTGTTTTGTCTCCATGGGCCAGATTGGACCCCCTGAGGGTCCGGTTCCGACCCACGGACCGTATGTTTGACGTAATTTGTTTACATCAAATAAACAAACAAACACACTGCAAAATCAAGGAAGCTAAACAAGACCAACACCATATTTTGTCTATTCTCAGGATTTCTAAACAGCCTACAAAATGAAGCAAAATAATACATTATCATAAAGATGGGGTGATAATGCCACTTCATTTTCCGATTGCACTGATTTCCTCACCCGTTACAGCTCTCCACATCTGTAAAAGTCATGTTGGTGTCATTGAAACTCTTTTTAATCTGTTCACGGCACTCGGCCGTTACCATAATCCTGCGCGTGCCGTCTCGGTGTAAACACATTATGTCTCCAGCTGTAATCTGACTAAAAATGTCCACTGGCTTAAACCTCGTAAATATGCTTTCATATAAAGCTCTCAATGAATTTTGACTGACAGAGGGGGGAAAAAGCACATAAACACATAAATAAATACATAAATCCTACCACCCTCTACTGTCCCACGTCTGCAGCTGTGACTGTGAGCAGGACTTTTTTTTTTTTGGCTCTCACTGCGCCCTGGTACGACCACCTGGTATGTCTGACAGCTGCAAATAGATGACAACTATAAACAGAAACGCATGCTAGCTCAATATTACATTTAGTTTGTGCACCTTACAAATCAACCCGTGTCGAAGACGACACGCTAAGTTTCTCTGAGTCAAGACATTATTGACAACAATATATACGATACGATAATTATCACGATATTGTGGGGACGTTGGCGATATTTATAAAAAAAGATCACAATATTGTAAAAAAGAGAGCTCATAATAAAAAAAAGAAAAGCACATTATTGTGGAGAAATAACATACATGAAACATGCTCTCCATGCTTTTTTTTTTTGCTTTCTGCAGTAGGGCACAGTCAGCTCGGGACAGAAAATTTCCCTCCCAAACTGTTTCTGTGATGTTGGAAGCATAGGATTATGTATAAAGCCTTGGTGTGATAATTACGATTCAATTGGATGTAGGATGTAAAGGCTCGAGTAAAACCCCTGAATGATTTTTGTTTGAGTTCAGTAACTCGACTAATCTTGCCCCCAAAATATTACGCTTGTATTCAACTAAATCGTCAGTATTACAATAACATCATGTTTAAAAATGCATCGACGTACGTAATAGCTGGCTCAGGATCAATAAACGGTTGTGATGTTACAGGAAATCGAGCAGTGGTTTAGGTGCCAAAAGTTAGCTTGAAGCCTTCTCGAGATGTTATGATGCTAAATCAGCACAACATCTGTGATAGGAGGTGCTCATCTGACCTCCCAAAAGACCCCTCAGCTTTCAGCTACATCCAAATCTATCACCCAAATAACAATCATGGAAATATTACATTTATTTTTTTGTTTATTGATTTTGGCTATATGAACCTTATTTTGCATTTTCCAACTCTCTGATCTAATTTCTAGCATGACATGAAAATAAGGTATTCATCTGTATTTATATCATGAAACACTGAGGTTGACATGAATATTATGCTAATTCAATATCTATAAATAAAACTTAGGCCTAATTTTGTTTGGAATCTTTTTCATCTTTTTCTACAGCACTGGAGTAAACTTGGCGAGAGATGCTTTCTGGATTTTTTTTTTTTACCTTTTTTATGCCTTATTGCGATTTTTGGAAATCATTTCAAAGATATACTTTCAAAAATGATCTCCAATTCATTTTACAAGGGTGAGGTTTCTATCGTGCTTGTGAAAATACAATTGTCCCATCTTCAGTCAGTGAGATATTTGAGTGTTGGCAGAATCTGATGAGGTGGCTTTCTAGAATTTGCATGCATCAAGCAAACTTTACTTTCTTAGTGAAAGGCAAAGTTAATCCTACAGATTTACCTGCTGAGACTTTAACCTGAGGCAAAAGTCAAGATGGAAGCAAGCGCGAAAATGAGAACTTAAAAAGAAGTAGAAAAATGTTCTTGGTCAATTAACTTCATTATAATGATGTCATTCTTCGTTAAACCCTGACAAGTATCACTTGGAATCAGGATGTACCTTTTGGTTCTAAAAATGCAAATTAGGTTAGATTCATTTTGATTGAGTGCTTATGTCCGATTTCTTCTGCTTTATACGTTAAAATGACTCATATCTGATTGCACTTTTTTGGATTGTAACTTGGGTTAGTGCAGTGCTTCTCAATTATTTTCTGCCATGCCCCCTCAGTGAGAAGAAAACAACCCCCCCACCACCACCACCACCACCCCCACCCCCACACGACTATAAATAGTATCATTTGTCATTTGGACCAACTTACAACAAAGAATAGCTCTATTGACTGTAACAAAAAATATTTAAAATGCATCTGAAATTAAAAAATAAAATTAAATCCTTAATTAAACTATAAACGTTTTTTGGCTGACCATGTCAAACCATATGATACGGAAATATAAAATGACATAAAATCAATAAATAATAATGCATTCAAACTGATCACCAACATTAACTCAGGAGCACAATATTAAAAAACAAAAACAAAAAAACAACTTTAACCGGCAAAACAAAAATATAAAATAATTTGTGCTGATTTTTTATTTTTATTTTATTTTTTTTGCTGTGCTCTGCAGAAAATGAGAGCGTCACTGCCCCCGACTGTAGTGGAGGTGGAATTGCACTTTATTCTAGGACAGTAAAAAAAATAAAAAAAAATAAAAAAATAAAAAAGCATGTTCCCTGAGGTCAAACGCGCCCCCCTTGATGGAGCCTCGCGCCCCCTGGGGTGGCCCGCCCCACCCCACTATTGGAGAAGCACTGTGTTAGTGAATGAGGCTCATTGTGTTAGTTGAAGGTACGAAAACAGGAAAAACTAATCACATGTGCCATGACATTCTCATGTTTAAAACCTAATTACCATATAACGATCCGAATCAAGCAAAATAAAGAGCGAAAGGGAGACTGATATGTAGAGCTCTGAGCTAATGAGCAACCCGCCCATGGGTCACGGACATTGGAAATATAATTTCTGCATGCAAGAAGCAAGCTTCAGATTCCACATGGATGCATAATGGAGGGGGGATTAGCGAAGAATGCCTCCTGTCATCTGCGGACGGCGTGATGAGCTGAGGGGGGGATTGAAGGGGAGAGAGAGCGATAACGGAAGGAGGGAGACAAAGACAGAACTAGGCCAATTGTTTTGATGCGCTTAACTCTTTCTGGCTTTGCGCATGTTTGTGCATGCATTTGTATTCTTATGTAAACATACTTATACGTCAGCGCCGCCATTGTGCATCGTAGAACAAAGCATCGGCATGCTCATTATCCACCTCTATGAGCTAGAGTGACATGCAGTTTAATTATATATGTAAATGAACCGGTGTTAATTGTTAAATCTGCCAATTATTTCAATTAGCTAGATTGTGATGATGTAATGCTTATCAGAAAATCCTGACAGACATCACTTAGTTTAAAGAGGCGTCTTTTGTTGTTGGTACTGAATGGAATTAAGGCAGGATTGACACTGCGCACCCTATTTTCATAGACGGGCGTATGTGCGCTGCTGAAGTCTAGTTGACTGTGTTTGGGAATTTGGCGGACCACATTGCGCCTCGCGCAATTTGGCCGTTTTCAATGACATACATTCGGTCCACCTGATATTTGTTGACAGAAAGGAGACTAGATATTAGACCCGGTAATAGCAGGTCTAAGTTGTGGCGCAGGTGGTGTAACATGATTTTGGTCAATTTGATTGAGGCATAAGGCAAACAGATTCTCAGCTCTGTAGAAGTGTGTGGTGGATGTCATGATGTTTTTTTCACCGATGACAAAAGAAAGGAAACGCGCTACACTTGACCTGGACATAAAAAGTGAACCCTAAAGTGCCAAATTCCAATTTATTGACCAATTTCAGTTTAACTGTACTTATGGCCGATATCTAGGGATGGGAATCAAAAATATGTTGTTGTTTTTTAGAACCTTTCCCTGTAATTCGATTAGTAGGAATCAATTTTTGCTGCCTTGAGATTCTGCTTCTCAATTCATAGCAAATGAATGACGACATCACTTGTAAGAAATGTATTTTTCGTTAAAACCCTTTTAATGTGCATGAACAATCAACTCACACTTAATGCAAATGTTACAATTGGATTAAGCGTACATTGATTAGTCATGCCGGTAGACTTGTGCATGGGGATGATGTGCAACATTATAAATATACTGATATATAATAATAATAATGATATCAATGGTATTTTATATATCATTGTAGTATTTTGCTCCCTCACCCAATGAGAATCAACAATCAGTAGCGATAACAGAAACGTAATCGCTAGATTCTTATCAATAATACCCGATTGCTCCCTATACACATAATAATATCAACACCCATAATAATCAACAACATAAAAATCCACTGTTTACTTTTCCTGAATGCCTTCATGTGCACACAACCAAATTGCAGGTAAACAATTTCACAAGGGTCAACCCAAGGCAGAAATAATCAATAAACAAATATTACCCTTACGTATTGTTTCGTTGGACTGGATTGACTTTTCATCCTTTGGTTTTAAATGCAGGTGACGTAGGCATTAATCCAGTTGTCTTATTTTATGGTCTGCATACCTCTATAATCTAAAATATTTACAGCATTTACACTTCATTTAATGAATATAATGTTTTGTTTTCGTAGATGTGTATACGTCGGTGAACGCCATATTTTGTTGGCATCAGGCACATATTAACCGAGCAGATCTGATCTGTCTATTTGCTTTGCAGTCACATTGTCAGCTACTCAATTCATATCAGATTTTTAGCTATATTTGGAAAGGCCACATTCCAATATGAGAATATCCAATTTCATGCTTTTTAAAAAAAAAATTTTTTTGCCCTCCTGTTTATGCTGTCATGACCCAGAATTGCATGAGTCTCTTTTGAATTAAAAAAAAAATATTCATCCTGTATGAAATGTAGCATCTGACACTCTTAAACCATACACTATTCAACACTTAACATCGAATCTGTACATGAGGATATGTTGTTCATACATTTTTGTTCTCGATTCAATGCAAGGATTGTGGCCTGCATCATTTTTAGCAAGACTTTTCCACAAGTGTGCATTATTCAGATGGCAAGACGACGGTATATGGGAACGCCATGTAATAAAAACAACAACAACATATTTTCTATTTATTGCATTCTCCCTGGGGGAACCTGGGAACTAGATTACATTTTATTCGGATCACGTAAAAATTTAGTATATTTGTTACAGCTCTGGAGGCCACAACATGGGCCCAAAATGGTAGCGCTTTCTTCATTGCTGATGTAATCAGCAGACGTGTGGTCGTAATGTTGGAGCCAGATGACGAATGTAAGAAAAAGGAAAATCAACCAACTTTTGAATGTTTTTATATCAGAATACCACTGCTTCACTATTGAATTGGCTTCTCCGTTCCAATTCTTTTGAAAAGGAGTACGTGCGTTTCCAAAAACGATGAACCCGGCCGGCAGTGAGAGTCGATCTAGGTTACTGAGTCTTTACCAGTGATAATAATAGATGAGCTGCACCTTCTGGCCTACTGGGAGGTGTTTGCTCTTTCTGAGTCACTACAATGACAGCGATAACAATTAGAAATGGGCCATTTAATGCTCCGGTGCTGTCCAAAATTGGTGCATTTGTAAGGGTGGAGGTTTGCTATCCATAATTGTTTGAATACGATTAGTTTGCTGAAATTCACAAAATGTATGGACGTTCAAGAATGTGCAGTCATTAAGTTTTGGAAAGAAGATACCAAGTAAAAAATTATGATTAACGAAGGCACTTATTTGGGGCAAACTAAGAAGAATTTAAATGGCTTGAGTGTTAAGTCAAACAACATCTAGTAATCTAGATAATAAAGAATTTTTTACTGTTGTTTTTTTTATAGCTCAAAAAATACTATAGAACATATTACAGAGTTATGGCATAAGAGGTTTATACGACGGCGTATTAGGGCCACGTAGAAATATTTTTTTTTTTTAGAGGGCAGGGGCAATATGACAAGAAAAAAACGTTATAAACTGGCAACTATGATATTGTTAATCTCTAATAAACCAATTAGCATCTCCTTCTTTGAAAACCCGACCGAAAAGTACATTTTAACTGTGACTTGTGTAGCGTGACACGTTCGTTTCCTTTCTGCCGGCACGGCACTTGACACAAACAGACGTGCGACGAGAAAAAAAGTGGCAAATTTGCCAGGTTATAAAGTGTCAAATTTGCCACTTTGTTTCTCATCATATTGCCCCCGCCTTCTAAAAAAATATATTTATTTCTACGTGGCCCTAATACGCCATCGTAGGTTTAGCATATACTGTAAATGAATGAAAATTTATTTAGCTAACACATATCAATATTTGCAGTTCAACAATACACAAAACAATTGAAGATCATTCATGGGGTTCCCCAAGGGTCTGTGCTCATCCCAAAACTATTCATATTGTTAAATATAAATGGTTTGATACTAAAATTATCACTAAGCCTAGACAAAACAAAGCTTATAATACATCCAATTGAAATAGAAAGAATGTATGAAAATAAATTTCTTGGAGTAGTTGCTGATGAAAAATTATGTTGGAAGACACCCAACAACCGTAGTGTACTTCTTCCAACTCCCTTTAAAAGGCAAACTGTGCCTAATGATGACCATTTAGAAGGTACTTTCTATTACAATTTGCTTATGTGTTCAATAAAACAAAGAAAAAAACAAACAAGTCCCCATTGTAAGGATGGTGAGTTAACATTTCGGACCCTGACATAAGACCACATCAATTCATCAATTACAGAGTCTAATAAAATTGTGTTGTTTTTATAACATAAAAAGGAAAACATCCCAAGAATACCCGTGAAGCCGTTTCTTGGTGTAAGTTCGCAATCAACGCGCACGAACCTTTGGCAACGGCTATCCTGTCCATTAGGCGATTGATTCTTAACCCAGAATACAAGAGTGCGCTTCAGAATGGGAGATTATTTAAGAAACGGGAAGAAAACGTGTACTTCTCTTGACTTGTCAATACAAATACACATTATCTCATCTGGGCTTCCGCCGTGCCGTGCCCTTGTCCCCCCCCCCCCAAACTGAGACCAAACACCCGCTGTCAACTGTCAATCAAGTCGTGACGTACTTTGGTGACCTTGCATGGCATTGTTCGAAACGATTTGAACTGACCTTCTGCTTCTTGTTTCCTGGGAAAATTGGCTTGCAAAAGAGGTGCCAAGAAAAAATAGCAAGATTGATTAGCACGCAGATCAGTTGCCTTCAGTGGATTTTAAACATCAGTTGCCAGGAAGATTTTCAAAGGATTTCTATGTTCAATCGCAACATAGCATCATGGTGTTGTTACTATTAAATTAGCCTTATGCATCATGCACATGTCGTTCTTTAACCAACTAAAACAAATATTTATTTCCAAAAATGATTTTCTTAGAACACAGCTGATTATGTAATATAAGGTCATTTCTGATTAAGAGACAACAAGCAAATATTTGGTTTTAACAGAGGTGATTAATTCTTTTACTGCCACACGTAAAAAAAGTACATTTCTACCTTACTCCATTCTTTAGTAATCACCATTTGAAAATAGGTAATTTGAGTGACATAAGCAAAAATAGAAAAAAAATAGAGTGAAAACAAGCTTTTTGTGAGAAGACATTTTCTGCACAACAGTGAGTTTGACACTAATATTTTTTGTTTCGTGAGGCAAATACAACAAAATCGCATTACAGTACACCACCTGCACCACCATTTAGACGTGTTTTTGTGAGTCTAAAACCTAGTCTATTAGTGGCTGTTAACACATCCAATGAGGCAAAATGTCCGCTTATGACGGAAGACAAAACGGTTCAAAATGTTAAATGATTAATTTCAGGAACATGAGTCTACTCTAGACTATAATCCCTGATTCAGATGTGAGTAATAAGACATGGCTGCCAGCGTCAGCAACATCACCAATATGAATCGATGCATTTATTACTTTCATTTTGGATTTGAGATGAATTAAGTAAATCACAAGTAGAGCAGCAATGATGACTAGATTAGGAGGTTGCTGCTGTGGGAGCAGAATACTGACAGAGACGCAGCGGCAGAGAAGACTCCACTACAAAATACACTCTTTGTGTCTGTGTGGTTTCACGCGGTGATGTTGTTCTTCCAGAAGAGATGGTGAATTGCCACAATCTGTTCCTTTCACCATCAGTTCTTCCTCAACAATGATTACCGCCCCATTAACAAACAGACAACCAGCAGCCTCTTCAAAGCTGCCAGTTTGTGAATTGGTCACTTACAGTTGATTTTTTTTTTTTTTTTTGCCAGTCAAGCTGATTCTCACACATCGCAGTTTCTCACAAGCCCCCCTCCGTCTCTCTCTCTCTCTCTCTCTCTCTCTCTCTGTCTCTCTCACACTCATGAATGTCACCTCTACTGATGGTGCCTGCTGGAATTCACACACACATCCTCTCAAAACCACTCGCTGACTTTGGATGAGGAGGAGGAGGAAGCGGGGAAAGGAGGGAGAGGGGGGAGCCGGCGGCGGGGGGCTGAGGGAATTCGGTGAGGACTGTGGGAACGGAGCAATGCCATCCAGAGGCAGAAGAGGAGTCTCGATCTATCTGAGTCCATGTCTCTTCACTGTTCCCACAAGCGTCGTCAGCGTGCCGCCTGCTGCTCTACCTCTGGATTTAAGTCCGCCGGATTACCGCTCGGACTCCCGCACCATTGTCGGAGGCTGCCGTGTTTAAATGGGAGGCAAAGTTCCTCCGTGGACTGCACAAATGGTGACAAACACCTGGATTTTTCTTGCTTCTTTAACAGCTTCCTAGCATTAAAAATGATTTCACTTTCCTTGAGTGAAAGTCTTTTTATATGTGTAATCATTTTTTTGTAATGCTTGAAAGTATAGGACTAGTTTTTGGCAATATTAGATTTTGAACTTGTCTATGGAGGGATTCTTTTTGGTGTTAAAGATGTGTGAAGAAAATCATCGTCACCCTTTTCCAAAGCCATCCAGCCAGCTTACTATGATCAAAATGTGACTGTAGCACTTTCCCTCTGTGATATATTAGTGTCAGTGTGGCGAGTGTACATTGGACTGCGGGTGAACTTGCATCTCTCCCGGTTCTTCCATCTCCAAGGGAACCCTCCCACTAAACGGTTCCCTGTTAACCCACTTCGGGTTCCCCTGCGGGGGCTTCTCTACAACCTTTCGTCCTACTCCAGATTCTGCGCAAAGCAAAAAGCCACAGCGGCGAAAGGGGCACTGGGAAGGAAGACACCCCCCTCCCAAAGTTGAGAGGGGGGTGGGAAGATGGCAGCTCTTGCTAGCTCACTCATCAGACAGAAACGGGCAGTCAAGGACGACCAAACCAATCGACCGGTAGCCAACAAGCGTAAGCCCTGTCCAAAGAGCAACAAGTCCTTGTGCCAGAAACAGATCTTGGTTCTCATCTCCAAAGTAAGGCTGTGTGGGGGTCGCAAAGGTCGCAACGAGAAGAGACCAGGTGAGTCATTGCAACCGTTAAACTAATCTACTGTGCATAGCATTAACGTTTTATGTGGCATTTTATTTGCTCTGAACTTGGTTTATATAGATCGTGAAAAAATATGAGAGCTTTGCCCCCCGGTAAATTCAATTCTATTTTGTTTCCAGCCCAAATTGCAGATCCTCATTGGATCAATGAACTGCGAAGAACAAGGATTTATAGACACGTAAATGTACATACTGTAATCTCACATTTACAATTAAGGTAGCATGAAAAAAGTCAACAAAAGTATGTTATCTAATAGTCCTTCTAATATTTTGGCATCATGCGAGAGGTAAACCATTATAAGCCGATCTCAAAACGATGCTGTGCAATTCCATACCATTGCAAACAACCACAATAATAAGTAGGGGTGTGCTCAAAGAATCGATACGGCAATATATCGTTGCGGGGCCTTATTACAATAAACGTATCGATACGCAGGCGTCAGAATCGATATTGATCGTTAACTTTAAATAGGCAGTTAATGTTTGTACCTAAAAAATAAAAACCAGCAGCGTCTTTGACGTTAATTGCCTTCAATTAATGCAAAAATAGCTCACCGGTGATTGGACACTGTGTCTTGCTCAGAAAAATGAAAGCAGAGGAAGAATATCAACATTTATTTACTTATAAACTTAACATGGCACGTGTCTTAATGTACCAATTTTCCTATATTGTGTTTAAAAACCGAAATAGAACGTGTTACATGAAAAAAAAAAGGAAGCTGTTTTTATTTCCCCAAATATTTCAAAGAAGCACATTTTAGAGCTGTAATTTTAATACTTTGATATTTTTGCTCATATCGGCTCATGCCTATTAGTACATTTTCCCGGTGTGTTTGTGAAAAGTGCACCTTGCTCTGCAGTGCGTACACATTTAGACCAGGCATGCCGCTCGATGGTAAACCAGAAGAGCTTCTAACAAAAAGATTTTTGTCATCCAGCATAATAAACATATCCTTTAGGTATACATATGACTGTTATTATAAAATGCAAGTATTGGGATACATTTGTATCGCGATACGTATCGTATCGTGACTCCTGTATCGTGATACGTATCGTAACGTGAGGTTGGCGGCAATACCCAGCCCTAATAATAAGTGCATTGTTTTTTTTAGGTTTATTGTCTTAGTAGAGGCCAAATGCACAATACAACTCTTATATTAGAAGTCATTGGCATGTGCAGGTGTGCTTAATTTTCTGGGTTTATATGACGAAAGCTAAAATTGCTGATGTAAAACAGTTGTAAAAGAGTGATTCATTTGGATTGAAATGATGCATGAGTAAATAGAGATGTGATTGAACGTTCTGTTTGAATGACTCATGAGCTTACACGCAGAGTTGTTCATTTGCATGATTAACAAAAACTTTTTTTTTTAAACTATTTGCTAAGATTTAGGGTACATTTGTATGAGTTTTTGTTCTTGGCATTTTCGAAAAGTTCCGCTGAATTCACTTTACGCAGTAAAACTGCCAGGGGACGATAAGATTTGCATACGGCGCGTGCGCACCAGCTGCTTGTCCTCCCTCTATTGTTCAATAGTGTGTTTGACTCGAGAATTTGAGTTATGGGAGTCCTGCGTCGCCTCTGGTAAAAGAAAATGTACACGTTGCTGGAGAAGATTTATCAAGCTCATTGTCTTGATGCTGCACACATGCCACAGTCCTGTCTCCTGACACATCTTAAAACAGAATGTGTGGCGTCTATCCACATCAAATCGTACCTGATGCTCTTTAAACAATGCTCGGAATCTTTTCATGTCACCCAGTAAGCAAATTTCCAATAAGTTGACGTAAAGCAAACACAAATGCACGTGTTGATCACTTTGTTGTTAGCTCAAACACTAACAAGACATTTTGAAATACTATGTGATCGTTTAGAAAAAGCAAGCAAGCAAAACAAGTACATTCTGGCAAGCATAGATATCAATACATAGATCCTTCACTGTGAGTGCCTACAGTGTTATGTTGGTATGTTAAAATCCCGATTATAAAACGACACGTGGCTTGTATCGTAGCTGCATGTCTGATATTTGTAACAAACCACATTTCGCGTCTAAATCGTACTCATTGAGTTCTAACAAACTTAATGGAGCCAAACACGCGCCGCTAGCTAGCGTACCAAGCATCACGCATGCTAACTCATGCGGTATTGCCACGAGGACCATTTACTACGGTTTTACAACACCAAAGTGTGCATAACCAACCCAGATTCTACCGTTGGCCACAATGCAGCGTGAGATTGGACTTCAGGTAAGCCATTTTAAACTTAAAAGAATTATTCCGTAATTAGAACAATGTGGGAGTTATGTGTCTGCTGATTATAATAATACATTTTCCAGTCATTGAAAATTAGGTAAATGCTTTGGACACCCTATAGTGTATATAAGCACTATATAAGTCTTTCCATTTAATTTTTAGGTAAAACTGAATAAGTGGTTATGAAAATGGATAGATGGATGGATTTATTTTCCAGGAAATACGTCTTTTTTACCCCTGGAAACATGCCATATTAAATTATGAATGCAATCGGAATTTGTCACTACGTGGCACAATTAGTGATTGATTTTCTTAGCAGCAAGTCCAGAATCCTGATGAAATGTTTTTTTTCAAGTTGGCTATTTTGCAGTCCAACATAAACGAATGGGTAAAACATTATACAGTAGTTTAATTTTATTATATTGAATGTATTGTGGAAAAAACTCCTCAATTACTCAATGTAGCAACGGGAGATTTCAATTGATCTTCAGATCCTTCCTTGGTATTCAAAAGCGCAAAACAAGAACAACAGGAAAAAAATGTGATCTGTGTTACACTCATATTCTTTGATCGCTTTACTCTTTGAAAACACGAGTCCCTGAATGATAGATTAAGCTCTGCAACTTCTCCATGGAAAGAATAAAAAGGCTCCAAAACACGAATAACGGCGGTTATATTCTACATTTTTACAACTCTTCATATTATCGTATTTTTTATTTGCTTTCGCCACAAGACCCCTGTATACTATACACTAAATAATTGCTTCTTGCAGGACACTATTCCATCAAGTTGGGAGAGAGAACAATATGCAGTTCTATCATTCTAATTCTCCTATGCTGAAATTCCCATTCATGAGGGCAATTGTTTTGCTTTACCGAGATACAAAAACCATGCTTACGACTAACAATGCAAGTTCTAGACATGTTGCTGAACAAATATTCTCCAATGTAGAGGCCACATACCGTCTCGGTTGATTGGGGAAGACAGTGAAAGTTGGGAGTGTTTTTTTCGCCTGCAGAGCCAAAGGCTGTTTCTAAGCAGATTTAATGTGGAGCATGATGAGCGATGATAATGATGATGAGGAGGACTTTCTATCATTCTGCACCACTAACATATGTCTGCTCAACTTCAAACAGGATTTTACTTCAAAATATGTGAAGTTCATTCAATGGGCAAAAGACGGTAGATAATTTATGACATTGTGAAGTAATCATATCATTTCACCCAGTCCAGTGATCGTCCACGAAGCCATTACATAATAATACGGGAACACGCTGCAAGATTGATTCGTGGTCATTGTGTCCTTTATTTCTTATATTTAGCCTGGACAATAAACCATCTTGCTCACATAAGGATAAAGCCGCCAAATTTTCACCACGTCTGATGTTGCGGTTAGCAAAAAAGGTGAAATGGGGACGTCGAAGTTCCCTTTTTATTTTTTTTATTTTTATTTTTTTTACCCAGAGTTATTATCATTTTGATTGCATGAGACACTGTTCAGCTTCCCCGCATGCTGTTTCAGAAATGCTACGTGGTGTGACATGCAAAAGCAGATTGTGGTTTGCAATTGTAAAGATTTATTTCATACAATATTAAATTGGGTGTACCCCGGCTCTCGCCAAAAAGTCAGCTGGGATAGGCTCCAGTTTCCCATATGACTCGAATGAGGACAAGTGCTATAGAAACTGGATGGATTAGAATATTATATGGGAGACCTATGTGCACATGAAAGATGTTTTCAAGCAAGATTTTATGTATATTCACCACATAGATGTATAAAGCGTTTTCAAGGAATTCATAGCGCAGAAAGGAAGCATTCATTGCACAAATCAGAAAGTTGATAAAGAAAGCAGCATCTCATTCATTGCATAATCTATGTCAATATTTCTTAGCCCAACCAGTTATTGAGGTCAAAATATTGGAGGTTTTTCCTACAAGAAGATCAAAGGTGATATCGCGGCCAGACAAGAAATTATGTGGAAATGATGCCTTGGCATCGCTTCAATCCACTTACAAGCCTTCAATGGGATTTGGCGCATAGCCCCAGCAAACATAATATTTCATGGTATCTGGGGATTGCTATATGATGTGATGTATAAAAATCAGTACTGAGTTTATTCCTTTATTTGTCTTATTTTTTTCTAAACATTTTGCCACAGCATTCACACAAAAGTTTTAATTTCAATGTTGTGTTGACCGTTAATTTTGTCACAAAATTGAAATTCATGACAAGATGGGCTAGCAAGATAAATATGTGCCTGATGTTGACCTGGTATTATTATTATTATTAATATCATTTGACATGGACAGCCAGGGATGCTTTACCTGGAATTGCTGCTTGCCTTAAAAGTAGGTTGGCGCTTCAATCCATATGTCGAACTTGATGTCTTGGGGTAGCTTGGACCTGAAGAACCGACACAAATATTGAAGAAATCAATCATCAAAAACAGAATAACTCCAGGTGTTTAAACAAATATATTTTTACAATGTGTGGACTGCAACACAGAGCTGATCTCATTTAATATCATGATTAATTATTATTAGTGTTTGGTCTACTGTCCTGTACTTCACATAGTTTGGTCCAACAATTCTGGAGTCAAAGTCCATAACAATAAATTGCATGTTTACAGGAATATGTGTGGCTTTACAATACCCTGTAGGTGGGAAAACCGATTAAAGATGAACCTTCTACATTTATACAACTCAACTGCACGTCATTTGCACACAAAATAGTTTCCCACTTTGCGTGGCTGTAACTAGAGCTGCATTTGCACAAAACAACCAAGGGCGCCATCCGTGGATTATTTAATCTCTTCTTTAATCTCAAACTCTTATCTTTTTGTAAAATGGGGAGAGTTGCCTCTACAATAGATCAAACTATAGCATCATATTTCTCGCACAGCATGAAAAACGAAGAAAAAGAACACTGATAAAAAAAAAATATATATATATATATATATATATATTGCAGATTAATTACACTATTAATTTTAACCACAGATGATCTTTAATTTGACAGTGGCTGGTTACATTAAAGGTAGCACAGGTTGTGTTTGAACAATAAACATAATTAAATGCATTAAAGTAAAGCATTTAATAAATGTTTGCGTATGACATTCAGAATATTTGTTCATTTTAAATTGTGCAAATAATTAACTGGTTCGAAGAAGATGAGGACGAGTGTGTGCAGTGAATCAAATCAGGTTGAAGACATTCTCATAACATTAAACATTAAATGTCGAAAGAATTCACAGGTGTTTTTTTTTTTTAATTTGGCGGGCAAATAAATGTGATTAATCGTGACAGCTCTAATACATACATACATATATATATATATATATATATATATATATATATATATATATATATATATATATATATATATATATATATATATATATATATATTTTTTTTTTTTTTTTTTTTTTTTTTTTTCTTCTCGTCCCCCAGTAGCTCTTTTGTGTTTACACCAAATTTGCTGGCTCATGATCACATTAGATCTGAGGAAGAGCGGTGGCTTGTCTTGAAATAAATTGTCACTACCTGACAAATAATATACAGTATATCCGACAAGTGCTGAGTCATCAAAATAAAAAATTGCACAAACATATTTGAAACTTTTTTTTTTTGCATTGCTGCATCCGTTTGCGTGGAGGGATAATGCATTTGATGAAGTATCTGAGGACGGTTTGAGCACAAATGTTAGGCCACGGCCGGGGAGCATCAGACCGAGTTACAAGGAGAGATCCAGCCGAGGATGGCATTAAGCTGACCCCAAGAGATCAGGGCCGAGCAAAGTCGCTTACTCGACAACACCTGATCAGACGATGCAGTGTTGGGTAGCTTCTCATCAGAACTTTACTGACTGTGACAGGGGTCAGAGCAAGGCGGAGGGAAAGCGGACGAGACGGGGAGGGAGGGAGGTAGGAGGAGGAGTCTGGCCAAGGTAAACAGATACTAATGGGAGAAAAGTCCAGATCTTAGCGATGTGGGAGAAAAATTGTGGTTGGAAGTGGGGCCGGATGGGAACGCTGAGGAAAAAGACAGATAAAGCGGGTAATCAAACATGCAGGAAGAGGAGAAAAGAGAGATAGCAGAGGAGATTAAAAAGAAGGTGGGTGGAAGTGAAAAGAGCTGTGAATCAGCCTGCCGTACAGAAAATGCGAGATGGGAAACCACTAGGCTGGATATTAACTGTCACTGCAGAAAGCTCCCTTCAACATGAACTTTTCACTTGTCCCTTTTTGTTTTTTTTGTTGCTATCTCTGTCTAGGGAGCTGTTTCTGTTGTTATATTTTATTTTATTCGCCAAAAGTTGGGAGGATATGATTGCCTGTTGTTCTACTTGCAGTATTACCAATCCTCCTGGAAACTGTGACTACACGCTAGAAATCTGCAAATGTACTTTGAAAGAAACCGATTAGTGTGCATATTAAAGGCCACGTTAGACGTGAATTACTTACCATGGCATGACTGTGACTTGTGTGACAAGTAGGGATGTTCGATACCACTTTTTTTCAGACTGATACCGATATCAGACCCTCAAGTACTCACCGACACCGATACCAACTGCCGATACCAGTAGTACATTTTGACAAATAAAAAAAAATCACTAAAAGATATTTTTAAACAAATATATTTCCTTTAATTGTCATGGTTCGGTTCTCAGCCTGTTGTGCTTTTGTGTGTGTGTTCCAGTGCCAACAACGAGGGGGGCGTTCCCCAGCCCCGCACCTGCATCGCGTTGGCAATTAGGCCTTTAAAAGGACTCCGAGCTGCACAGCAAGCTGTCGGATTATTATTTGCTCATCTTCGTGTCCAAGTGTTCTCCGCGTTTCCTTGTTGGTAAAGTTTTTGAATCTGCCGTCGTCTTTAGTTTACTTGTATTCACGTGTGTGTTTCCGCGTCGCCTTTTGTTGTTATTCTCGTGTGTTTGATTCCGTGTACATTTCGTGTCGTCCTTGCCGGGTGCAAGTGATTTAAGTTTTTCTAGTCCTTGCTGTTAGCAAGTGTTTTTTGTTACGTTAGTTCTCCTTGCCGTTTGCAAGCGATTTTGGTTATGTTAGTTTTCCTTGCAGTTGCAAGCGCCTTTTGTTACATTCGTGTTCCCTGCCTTTTGCAGGAGATTTGTGTTTTCCAATTCCACCTTGCCTTTTGCAAGTGCCTTTTGTTACTTCCGTGTCCCTCGCCTGTGTGCAGGGACACCTCTGTAAATTTCGCCTACTTGCCTGCGAGCAAGCTTTGTTCATTCGGTTCAGCCAAAGTGATTAAACGAGATTGTTTTCCTCCTCTGAGCCTGCCTTTTTGGGATCTCTTCTTTATCGACTCAGCCGAGTCCTAACAGAATAATCCGACCATGGATCCCGCAGACTCGGAGAAGGTGAGACGGGCTTTGACCAGTCAGGGACAACGGGTCGGGCAAACCGAGACCACCTTGGCCGGTCTTCAAGAGGTGGTGGGTAGACTTGCTCTTCGTTGTGAGGAGATGTTCGGGAGACTCGAGCAGCTCAGTTCCCGCGGGGTGCAGACACCGGAACTTCCGCGTTCGGATACTGCCATGTCGGCGCTCCCGGTTACGCAGAGAGAACCCGTTTTGCCCCACCCGTCACGCTACGATGGACATCCTGGAGGTTGCGGTCAGTTTATTCATCAGTGTTCACTCATTTTCGACCAGCAACCATTTACTTACGCTCTAGATCAGTCCAAAGTCGCGTTCGTTATGAGCCTCCTGACTGGTCAAGCCGCTACCTGGGCCATGGTGGTGAGCAACGCGCGACCAGACCTTCGGTCCTCTTTTCCCAATTTTGTTAATGAATTTGAACGCGTGTTCGATCATCCGGTTAGGGGGAGAGAGGCCGGGGGTCGGTTGCTAGATTTAGTACAGGGGGAAAGATCGGTCGCTGAGTATTCCATCGAGTTTCGTATTCTGGCCGCCGAGAGCGGATTTGGAGACAGTGCGTTGCGGAGTGTTTTTCGTCGGGGACTGAATACACAACTCAAGGATGATCTGGCAGTCCGCGACGACACGAGCTCGTTAGAGGGTCTCATTGAACTCACGATCCGTTTGGATAATCGGATACGGGAACGGGACCGAGAACGTGCTGTTGAGCGGCGTGGAGTAGCCGCGAACGAGGACTTGTCCAGACTCTCCCTCCACGACGTCGCTGAAGCACGCACCCTTTCGGGACCTCCGGACAATGGAGGGGAGCCCATGCAAATGGGTGGTGGACGCCTGCACCCAGAGGAGCGTCGTCGCCGGTGGCTCGCCGGAGCCTGCCTGTACTGCGGTCAACCGGGGCATCGAGTGGCGTCATGCCCAGCACGACCGTCTCGCAAGACGCGACCGTCCGCTCGACTGGGGGGCCGGGCCGATCAGCTCCTGAAGGCCGAGCAGGAAGCAGACCAGGGTAAGCATGAACCGGGGGGAACCGAACCAAGCCCACCGTCAGGGTCGTCACTCAGTGATAAACGGCTAGAATTGTCGGGGGAGCTGTCGGGATACGGGTTGAGTGTGAGGGTGTGTGCGTTGATCGATTCCGGGGCAGATGACTGCTTCATAGACCCGTGTGTGGTGGAAGCGTTAGGAAGCCCGGTAGAGACCTTAGAAAAGGTTAAAAAGGTTTTCGACCTCAACGGGCACCTATTGGCGGAGGTACGACAGTCTACCGGTCCTCTGAACTTGAAACTCTCGGGAAATCATGAGGAGAGAAGGAGGTTTTTTATTATGCCTTCCCGTTCCGCGCCCCTAGTGTTGGGCCTCCCATGGCTTAGAACGCATAATCCAGATATCGATTGGGAAAAGCCGGCGTTGGAGAACTGGAGTCCCTTCTGCCATGCCCACTGTTTGAGGTCGGCAGGAGGGACATCGGTGCCAACGAGTTTACCTACAGAATCGGTATGTCTAGATAACGTTCCCGAGGAGTATCATGACTTAAGTAAGGTCTTTAGTAAAGATCGTGCACGAGCATTGCCGCCCCATCGTCCGTATGATTGTGCGATTGACCTGATCCCCGGTGCACCATTGCCGGGTTCACGGTTATATCAGGTGTCCCAGCCGGAGCAAGACGCCTTACGGGAGTATATTACTGAGTCGCTAGCATCTGGTCAGATACGCCCGTCCAAGTCTCCCGTAGGAGCTGGTTTTTTCTTCATCGAGAAAAAAGATAAGACACTCCGTCCTTGTGTCGACTATCGTGGTCTAAACGATATCACTATTAAGAACAAATATCCCCTTCCCTTGCTGGACTCAGCATTTGCTCCGTTGCAATCGGCCCGAATGTTTACTAAGCTAGACCTGCGGAGCGCTTATCATTTGGTGAGAATACGGGAAGGGGACGAGTGGAAGACTGCTTTTAAGACATCACTCGGACACTTTGAATATTGTGTTATGCCCTTTGGTCTGACAAACGCCCCAGCAGTATTCCAATGTTTAATTAATGACGTCCTAAGGGACATGTTGGACACTTTTTGCTTTGTTTACCTCGATGATATCCTGATTTTCTCACGCGATATTCAGGAGCATAGGCAACATGTCCGCCTGGTTCTCCAGCGCCTATTAGAAAACCGGCTCTACGTGAAGGCAGAGAAGTGCGAGTTCCACGCCAAGTCTGTGCAGTTCCTGGGTTTCATTATCGAGGGAGGGCAACTGCGTGCGGATCCGGTAAAGACTCAAGCCGTGGTCGAGTGGCCGACCCCCAAAACCCGTAAACAGCTACAACGATTTTTGGGATTCGCTAATTTTTATCGCCGCTTTATCAAAAATTATAGCTTACGGGCTGCCCCCCTTACTAAACTGACGTCGAGTAAAGTACCCTTTAGGTGGTCACCTGTTGCTGAGGATGCATTTTTGAAATTGAAACAGCAGTTTGTAAACCCGCCAGTGCTCATCCACGCTAATACAGATCTGCCTTTTGTGGTCGAGGTTGACGCGTCGGATTCAGGAGTGGGGGCGGTCCTATCCCAGCGGTCGCCAGAAGACGGGAAGCTCCACCCCTGCGCCTTCTTCTCCCGGCGACTGAGTCCAGCAGAGGCGAACTACGACGTCGGGAATAGGGAACTTCTGGCAATCGTCTTGGCTCTACAGGAATGGCGACACTGGCTGGAGGGCGCCAAGGAACCCTTTAGGGTGCTGACGGACCACAAGAACCTGGCATATCTTCGGTCGGCCAAAAGACTTAACTCGCGGCAAGCACGTTGGGCCTTAATGTTCACAAGGTTCAATTTTGTCGTGGACTACCGCCAGGGATCCCGGAACCAGAAGCCAGACGCTTTGTCCCGGATCCACGATGCGGCCACGCCGGAGGCAGGAACTGAACCAGTCCTACCCACACATTGTTTCGCGGGGGCAGTTCGATGGGAGGTCGAGAAGCGAGTCACTGAAGCCCAGGAAGGGCTCGCTGTGCCGGAGGAGTGCCCGGCAGAGAAACTGTTTGTTCCTGACCCGGTGCGGGCTGAGGTCTTACGGTGGGGGCACACCTCACGAGTGGCATGTCACCCAGGGATCAACCGGACTCTTGCCTTGATCAGCCAGCGGTTTTGGTGGGCCGACATGAAAAAAGACGTCACGGAATTCGTCAAGGCGTGTACCGCTTGTGCGTGCGGGAAATCATCCCACCAGCCGCCGATGGGACTGTTAAGGCCGCTACCCATACCGGCGCGGCCTTGGTCACACATCTCATTAGACTTCATCACCAGCCTCCCCCGGTCAAGGGGGAACACGGTCATTATGACAGTGGTTGACCGGTTTTCGAAGATGACTCACTTTGTTGCCCTCTCCAAATTGCCATCGTCCTGGGAGACTGCTCAACTCCTCGTCCGTCATGTCTTCCGTCTTCACGGCATTCCAGTGGACTTGGTTTCCGACCGGGGTCCCCAGTTCGTCTCCCAGGTATGGAGGAAATTCTGTAAGCTGTTGGGCGCCACAGCCAGTTTGTCATCTGGATATCATCCCCAAACCAACGGCCAGACGGAGAGGGCCAACCAGGACCTTGAAGCTGCTATACGATGTGTTTGCCTGCACAACCCGGAATCCTGGTCTTCGCACCTCCCCTGGATCGAGTACGCCACGAACACTCTGCCGTCCTCTGCGACAGGTCTCTCACCCTTCAAGGCGGCGTATGGCTACCAGCCACCTCTGTTCCCTTCACAAGAAGGTCCCGTCGAACTGCCCACCATCCAACATCACCTCCGGCGGGCCCACAAGGTATGGCGAGAGACACGAGCGGCGCTATCCCGCTCAGCGGCTCGCAATAAGGAGATTGCGGACCGTCGGCGGCGTCCAGAGCCCACTTACCAGCCAGGAGACAAGGTCTGGCTCTCATCCCGGGACATGCGTCTGGCTGGTTGCTCTAAGAAATTGGGTCCGCGCTACATTGGACCTTTTGAAATACTCACCGTCATCAACCCAGTGACTGTTAAACTCCGTCTTCCACCGTCTCTCAAGGTGCATCCAGTGTTCCACGTTTCCCTCCTCAAGCCAGAGACTCCCAGCCCGCTGAACCCGCCTGCACCCGCGCCGCCTCCTCCCCGAGTGATCGAGGGGGATCCTGTCTACACGGTCAAGGAAATCTTGGACTCAAGGTGCAGGGGCCGGGGCTTCCAGTATCTGGTCGACTGGGAAGGTTACGGACCAGAGGAGCGGCAATGGATTCCCCGCTCCTGGATCCTTGACCCGTCTTTGCTCGACACCTTCTATGCTGCGCATCCTGATAAGCCAGGTGGTCCGCCAAGGGGCGTCCGTTAAGGGGGGGGTACTGTCATGGTTCGGTTCTCAGCCTGTTGTGCTTTTGTGTGTGTGTTCCAGTGCCAACAACGAGGGGGGCGTTCCCCAGCCCCGCACCTGCATCGCGTTGGCAATTAGGCCTTTAAAAGGACTCCGAGCTGCACAGCAAGCTGTCGGATTATTATTTGCTCATCTTCGTGTCCAAGTGTTCTCCGCGTTTCCTTGTTGGTAAAGTTTTTGAATCTGCCGTCGTCTTTAGTTTACTTGTATTCACGTGTGTGTTTCCGCGTCGCCTTTTGTTGTTATTCTCGTGTGTTTGATTCCGTGTACATTTCGTGTCGTCCTTGCCGGGTGCAAGTGATTTAAGTTTTTCTAGTCCTTGCTGTTAGCAAGTGTTTTTTGTTACGTTAGTTCTCCTTGCCGTTTGCAAGCGATTTTGGTTATGTTAGTTTTCCTTGCAGTTGCAAGCGCCTTTTGTTACATTCGTGTTCCCTGCCTTTTGCAGGAGATTTGTGTTTTCCAATTCCACCTTGCCTTTTGCAAGTGCCTTTTGTTACTTCCGTGTCCCTCGCCTGTGTGCAGGGACACCTCTGTAAATTTCGCCTACTTGCCTGCGAGCAAGCTTTGTTCATTCGGTTCAGCCAAAGTGATTAAACGAGATTGTTTTCCTCCTCTGAGCCTGCCTTTTTGGGATCTCTTCTTTATCGACTCAGCCGAGTCCTAACATTAATTATGACCAAAAAAAACAAAACAAACAAGCACAGTCACTCTTCAATAGCCTTAACGCTCAAAATAAAACACAAAAATGCTCTTTTAGTTTAAGATTCACAATTTTGAAATATTTCCAAACCGCTGAAGTTTTGGTGAAAAACTGCTGCAAGCTAGCTAGCGCCACTTACAGGCAAGGAGGACTCACTTAAAACGTCTTCCCCCTCTGCCATCGGTCACTTGTCTGCGTCACGAGTACTCGACTACTTGAAAAAAGGATGGTATCGGCCCGATACCGATACCTAGTGACAAGTGTCAAAAACAACAATCACCAGTGTGCTTGAACTATGAACTTTAACTCTGAACATCAGAAGGATGAAAAATATCTGGAACCAAATGGTGTGAAATGACATGAGTGATGATGTTAAAACGTCATAATCTATGCCATCCTTTAAACCTGATCAGATTAGATCTAAGCAAAGCAATAAAGTCTCCTACCCTAATCTTTTAGGGTTTTCTTAATAAAAGTGGAAATCGGCACAAGATTAAGAGTTTTATTTATGCATTTGCTTTCATTTCATGGCTTATCTAATTCCTCGTCTCTTGATTGCAGAAGCTTCTCATCACTTTGGAAAAAAAAAAAAAAAAAAAAAAAAAGGCAATGGACATGATAGGATTGTGTGCGCGGCTTTCTGAATTTAGAGTGGGCTTGATATTTAGCTGTGGAGAAGCTGTTGACAAAGCTCTTAAGTCGTATTTAAAAGTGAGGCAGCTGAGGGATGCGTATGCAGAGAGCATCCGTTTGTTTCCTGTCGTCCTGAAGGTAGCACCTTAACCTCCCACACATTCTTGCTAAGTGGAATCAGTGGGCGCTTTGATTAAACCTGACAGGGACAGCCTGAACTTACCTCCAACAAACGCAAGACAGTGAAGATGTAGGACACGTATTGGGGGTGCTGATGAGAAGACAAGGAAGAAGGAAAGGGGCAAGAAGAGGCATGAAGCATCTATAAAGGCTCTCACATGACCAGAATTATGTAATGTGTCTGGGGTGCACTTGTATGAATATTTTATGAATGCAAATAAATATACATCCCTCGGTAGTTTTCAAATGGGACGTTTTTGCTTACTACTATGCATAACGTGCAGTATGAAATTCTAGGGAAATTAGCAAATTAACGCGTCTGTACATTTATATTCAAGGGAAGATGTGTGCATAGTGAAACATTGTCTCTCGTTTTTCATTAAAGTGTATTAGAAAAAAAAGGCATTTTCCCCTGATTACTCTTCATTAACCAGTGATTGGTGTTTATTTTATATTTCGTATCCGTATAGTGATTTTTAAAAAAAAGGGGGGGGGGGGGCTTGATGTACTATGTTACCGGTTCGGTCATTGTTTTCCAAAACAGATGTTTGTAAATGTCTCATTTTGATTATACACAGAAGATAATCAGTCTTCTTTCTTGAAGGACAACAGAAATCAGTGAATAATTACTGTTTATACGCTGAAATCAGAGGATTTGGGCAATTTTAAATTAGAAAATGGCTCCAAAATAGTTATCGATGAATTTGATAATTGATTACTTGTCGATTAAGCGATTAATTTTAGCTCAAACATATGATAGACCCTCTCTGCTCTGAAGACCCTCGCCCGGAATCAAGTTTTCTTTTCTTGGTAGAAGCAGAGCTAGTGACTATTTCAACAGGTGTGAAACCAGATCAATATATTGTAAATGTAAAATGTGCTGTTTGGCAACGATTGTAAAAATGATAGGACAGTGACAAATGTTCTTTAGGAGAGATGAGGGACTTGCAAGTTTGGCTGGGGCGGGGAAAAAGATCTTTCTCAAGTCAAGCCGGTTTGTGTGCGGCATGCTTTTTCGCAATATCATTCACAGAGAGCAGTGACTTTGTCTCCCTCAGAAACCATTGTCAGAGGACATGATTTATGGAGTCTTAAATTTAAATCAAGAGGCGATTGTTGGAGTTACAGGTGATCGTTCAGATGAATTTCCTTTTAACCTTAGTCCCTTGGTGCTAACCTACTCTGCTTATCTAAACATCCTTCTCAATCCGTCGTACCCTTTTCCCTCTTTCCCTTCAATATCCTTATGTTTTTCTGTATATCTCCGTATCATGCCAACATTTTGCAGCATTGTTATTTGGCATTCGCATACAAAGTCCATCATTACTGTGCTCTAAAGCTCAAGTCTCACGACAGGGATTCGCTTTTTCTCACATTCTAGTGTGTGCGTGCGGAAGTGGGAAATCAGTCAAATCAGACATTTTAAGGGATCTTAAGATGTTCTTATAATTAACTCGGGAAAGGCCAAATATTTGATAGATGTATTAAAGCTCTGTAGATACATTTATGGAGGGTAAGAATAAGAGCAGAAAAGCGGGTGACAAGCAGGAAGGTGAGAAACTGTAAGTCCAGAAAATATAAGTCAAGGAAAACCCCCATTGTTTGATTCGGTCAGAGTAGACGATCAAATGTCCTTGGCTGCTCAGTCATGCGGCTCCTCGTAATTACCTCCAGCCCTCTCAATAGAAGCTCAGCTATCGGGGTATTAGCAAGCAACATACTGAGCAAGCCAGATAAATACATTAGTGCAATGATAACTAACACATAGCCAACACTGATTAGTGATAAACCACAACCACTGCTTATTTTTCACAGCAATTAAATTGCACATACGGGTTTAAACGTCCTTGATGGCTGCAGTGATGCGTGAAGTGATTGCCTTGGCTTCTAATGCGCATTGAACTCATTTATACAGACACACATCTAATTGCTTGGTGAATGGTGGTACTATTAGGACGAGGCCTCATTCCTCCCATGGGGGTTTCAATACGATTATTGGTGTTGAATGTAAATTGATGAGGGGCATCCCTGCATGTGGACACCGCGAAATGGCTACTGCTGGGGTTTAAGACATGCTCACTTTAATAAACAAAACAATTACCGTATTTTTCGGATTATACGTCGCTCCGGATTATGAATCGAACCAGCCCAAAAAATGCATAATTAAGAAGGAAAAAACACATATAAGTCACACTGGAGTATAAGTTGCATTTTTGGGGGAAATTTATTTGTTAAAATCCAACACCAAAAACATACACGTCATCTTGAAAGGCAATTTAAAATAAAAAATAAAAGAGAGAACAACAGGCTGAATAAGTGTACGGTATACTAACGTTACATGACTGACATGCCTGGTAATGTCAGTAACGACTTAACATATTAAGAATTTGTAGCGAGCAGTGACGGGAGGCGGAGTGTTGAAGCACACATCAGCTTCTGAGGTCTTAACAGCAACTCCCCACTCAGCCAGAAGCTAACAGGCTAACTCCCCTTTTCCACATAACAAAACCTTCCCACCCCGAACTCTCCCTCCGTCCCAACGTTCCGTGGGTGAATTATGTTCCCATCACTACAAGTTATTCATATAACTCTAGCATAAAGAACATGCTAACACGTTTACCAAACTATCAGTTTCACTCCAAATCACTAAATCCAATGAAATCTTCATCCTCGGTGTCACTTTTAAACAACTCCCCCAACTCGGGAGGTAGACGATGCTCTTCTACCGGCAATGTTGAACTTATCAACACAGGCCTAGAGCGCCCTCTTGCGGGTTTAGTGTGAAAATAACATGTAAAATGATATAATAATGTGTTAATTTCACACATAAGTGGCACCAGCTGTGGCACCAAACTATGAAAAAAAAATGCAATTTATAATCCGAAAAATACGGTACGTGCCTATGCATTATTTGTTTCTGAAATATTTTTGACACTGTGAAACTTACAAAGCATTTCCTTTGAATCACAAGCAGCTACTCACATGCTATTCTACCTGTCAACTGCTATTGTTGTACGCGTTCATATGTGATGAAGGTCGCTCGGGAAACGGGCCTGCTGATGACTCGACAATGTTGTGGGTACTACTTACGCCGGTGATGTACACAAACAGACAGGGAGGTCTCTTTTGTGACCCACACTCCACTGACCTGGATCAGCTAATGTTTTCTGTCACTCAAGCCCACATGGGTCCTGTGAGCGATGAACAACATCATACACAGCCCTTGCTTGCATGGGAAATGTGCACGGTCACAGGGTAGCAGAAGGCGCCCCGGGCATATTTTTGCAAAGTTTTACAAGTCATATGCATGTGTTGAAGGTAGAGCTGTCAAAATTCAAGCGTTAACTCTGGGGCTTACCGTATTTTCCGCACTATAAGGCGCACCACATTATAAGGCGCACCTTCAATGAATGACATATTTTCAAACTTTTTCCATATATAAGGCACTACAGTAGACGCTGGGGTTACGTTATGCATCCATTAGATGGTGCTGTGCTAAAGGGAATGTCAACAAAAGTCAGATAGGTCAGTAAAACTTTATTAATAGATTACAAACCAGCTTTCTGACAACTCCATTCCCTCCAAAAATGAGGGGGGTTAGGGTTACGGCCCTAGACTGGTTGCTAGCCAATGACAGATATTGCAATCCGTTCATTTGAAGTCTTCCTTGCAAAGGGAACAAGTGTGGATGCCTTTGTGTTGTTTCAATATATCTGTAATACCCAAAACACAGAACAGTCACTTTCTTTTCTAGATAGTTATCGTCTCTTCCACAGTGTTGTGCAACACATGCTACATTTGCATCACTGTGACAGAAACACAGCGTTTCTGCTCAAGTAAACAACTGTGTGCTTTGCTAATCCGACCGGAGGTAGACTGCTGTCACAACATGTTACTTTCCGTCAGTGTGCGCACTTCTCCGGGAGTTTTGGGAGCAGTAGTGGGGGGTACGACAGTAAGCAGGACACAAGCTATTAAAGCTGGAGTTGCGTAAGGATGTCGCATACTTGCAAGATACATGTAATAGTGACTGGAAACATCTGGTTAGCCTTGCTTAGCCTTTTTTTTTTTTTTTTTTTTTTAAGAATACAACATTGTATTTATTTTAGGTAGCAGGCTACTTCTGGGAAAGACATGTACTAACATACACAGTAATTGCAATTTAGTTCCAAATGTTTTGTCAGCCCAAAAAATACTCTTACAATAGAACATTGAGATACGAACGTCCCTACGAACAATTCAGGTGGCGCACAAAATTTACGTTTACATTACATATAATAAAAAATCCAAATCATTAATTGGTGCTTTGGCTTTTGACTCTGAAAAAAAGTGGGATTGGTGCAACCCTCGTTAAATAAGACAGTGGTAGCTTTGTGATTGGGAAGTAGAGGCGCAATGAATGTTGGTCGAGAATTTGTCGTTAACAGATAAAGTAACAATGCTAGCTTGTGAACCGTGGCACTTTATTACTCCATAAAGAATTGTGTGGGTCTGAGGGTGTTTACTGTACTGCATATGGCGATGTGTCTGTGCACCACACAGACAGAGTCAACTGTTCCATCTGCGATTTAAAAAGCTTTTATTGTTTTTGTTTTTTTCTCCCCACAAAGGCAGTTGCTTGTTTTCCACACGCTGGGCTCTGCTTCCATTAGTAGAAACAAGCAGCTGGCCGCTGCACTCACCACCGAAGAATTCAGGTGTAATCAATACGAACTATTATTAACAAAAAGGCACTAAGCTCCTGTTTTGCTTTGTTTTTTCAGCTCTCTTCTGTTTACCCTGAACTTTCTTCCTCACCGCTTGCCTGGCTTGCTTCCTACACACTGTTCCACTCATAAAGGTGCTCTGTACAAACAATTTGATGCACGTGATTAGTCTGTGCATTTCCTATCTACCTGCAACAGTGATGACCTAAAAGGACTCGAGTGAATCTGGCCCCATATAGAACACTACCTACTTCACATTTATTTATGTCCAGTATCTATCCCACTTATCCTCATTAGGGTCACAGGTGAGCTGGAGCCGATCCCACCCCACTTTGGGTGAGAGGCGGGGTACGCTCTGGATTGGTTGACAGCCAATTGCCAGATTAACTCAGAATTCAGTTTCAGTGTGGTATGGTTTTAGGTGAAAGACTGTTTTAAGATATGTTCCAGCCAGTCTTGTCATAGTGGATCTTCAGCAAGATACATAACTCCAAATTACACTGAATGTGACTTGCAAACCACCAAGCCATAATTCTTCATCTTCAATAACTACTAAAGTCAAATTCAAATCACAACATTAGGGTTATATGCATGTTTGACTAAACAACTTAATTGTGCCATTTATACGAGTAGTCAACGAACTTCTTATCAGTGGACTTATTTTCGGAATTACTGCATTAGTCACTGCTAGGGATGTAACGATATCCAAACATCACGATATGATATTATCACGATATGAAGGTCACGATACCATAATTATCACGATATTGTGGGGGTGTTGGCAATATTTAAAAAAGATCACAATATTGTAAAAAAGAGAGTTCATACAAAAAAAGATCAATATTGTGCTTTTGTACATAACAGCAATGCATATAAACCACCTACAATCACTAATAACAATAGTGAGGCACTTACTTGGTAATACAAGCACACATTGATCGCTTCACAAGCAAATTAGGTTCCCCTTTATCTGACAATTAGCATAGATTTTAAAACATAGAAGGCCAAAATATCCCTAATAAAAATTAAATAGCACTAATAAACTAGCCACTAGAGGGTGCTAGAACTGCACAAATGGAAATCAACCTGACTTTTTTAACTAATGTGCTCCTTTTAAATATTGTGAACATGACGACGACGATATTGTGGCAGTTTTAATATCACGATATTGCACTTATCGTGACATCCCTAGTCACTGCAAAGTATACGTTGCACCAGTCAAAAAATACCTCATGAAGTAAGAAAAAAAAAAAACGGAAGTCACCTCATAGTACTACCATTTGGGGGGGTTATTTAACAAAAACAAAAAAAAAATCCCTGCTCCCTAATCGTGGGTGTGTAGGGAAATACGCTCTGAGTATGCACTGCTTCACTCCGACCATTCGGAAAATCAAGAGTGTTGCTGAAGTGCGTTATTCAGAGTGCCACGAAAAAAGAAGTGTAAAAGAAAAAGGGGGATCGGTAGAGATCGACACTGTTCAATGCAAACTTCTGATTGGTATATAACATAGCGGGCTCTGCTAACAGTCATTCTTCTTCTTCTTTTCCTTCTACTTCAAGGAACAGGGATTTTGGGTGCCAGTCCAAGCTCTAATTTTAATCTGTACCAGTCGAACGAACCTGAGTAAGCACCAGCACCATAAATTGGGAAGAAAAAAAATAATGCAATTTAAAGTGTGAAAAATAAGGTACTTAAAAATATACAATAAACCAATTTTTTAAAATAACTGAACTTGACAAGAATACATTGCAGAATGTGTATGGTAATAGCGTGTCAGCAGTTGGCGGGCAGCCGCGCACTGATTTTACCTATCATGAATCTTTATTCCGGAGGCTGTAAAACATGTTTATGATTTTGCAATGCACAGTATGTTACTGGACTGCAATTCGTTGTCCATTGAAGGGCAAATAGTTTGAGACTGGCTCTGTAGAGTCACGCTAATTGAACCATTAGTTCAAGTGTGTCTCGGAGTAAAACAGACGTTTTGATTGTAGCAAGACTGCATGAGCCATCTCGTGAATTTCTGCTTAAGTGTGCTTTGTTTTGTGGAGCACGGAGCTGCCACTCTTAATGAATTGACAGCTTCATTGCATGTCGCGGTGATCTCTCTATTTATCTTGTGCCTACTTAATTCCCCTATTTCTTTTTCTCCCCTCCTCTCATCCCTCTCTTTCACGTAACCGTACACTGGCTGGATTATATATGATGTAGTTGGAGGTTCAAATACAGTACAGTGTATTATTAACTCATTCACTGCCAATGACAACTATAGACGTCAAAAATCCAAGCAAACAGCCAGTGTTAATTTTGAAAAAAAATAAAAAATAAAGTTAAATTAAATTAAAATTTTAATTAAAAAAAAAAATGAAATTTCAATTTAGTTTTAGTTATAGTCTTCTGACTAAATATAATTAAAGCCTTAGTCATAACTTAGTCACCTGATTGTATTTGAGTTTTAATCCAACTTTAGTCGACAAAAATAAGGAGCAATTTTAGTCGACTAAATTGACTTCTGGAGGTCGAGACCTAGTTTGTGGTCTCAGTAAGACCAAGACCGATCACTCTGCACGATGGTAGCACTTAGCAATGAAATTGTTGTCATTGTTGTTATTAATAACAATGGGGATTAATAACTATGAATGAAAACAATGAATAACTAAAACTAAATTCAAATTTCTTGTCAAAATTTGCACTGGCTGTTTACTTGGATTTTTGACGTCTATAGTCGTCATTGGCTGTGAATGACTTAAAAGGAATTTTGACTACACAAATGGGGGTGGGCTTAGTGGAGACGAATGCATATTTTTACAAGCAAATTTCAAAGTCATTAGATGGGAAGTGCTGCAGCAGCGTGCATGTAACGATGGCAATAGGTCACGATTTCACTCATGTCTCGACCCCGGAACACTTCCTGAGGGAGACGGTATTCCTGAACTCATCACTGCATCATCATCATCATGCCACTTTCAAGCTCCCTGCGCTAGTCACCAGAAGACTGACATATTGCGCAGTGTACCAGGACACTCCCTGGGGGCCGCGTTCGAGGGCAAGGGCGGAATTTCGGCGTTAGAGGAACACCCGCAAGACTCCTGCTTTTTCCATCCATGTTCAACTCCCTCATTAGACATACATTGAAAAGCAATAGTGAGATTAGCGAGCGTGAGCAGTGGGAAAAAAAAACCCCGAGATGAGTCATAGTGGACCTGCAGGGTTCTCCTCACTGTTTGAATTACCAAGAAACAGGAGGTGAGGTTATGTCTGTTTCTTAAATTAAAATGAGCTGTGGGGCTTTCGCTCATTAAACATTCACTCTTTTCACCCTCCCTTCCTGTTCTCCACCAGCCAGGTTCCTGATTGCATCTTTTATGTTGCTAACTCTCCGACTCGCTCTCTAAATTTAGCCTCTGATGACCCCAGCATTCGCTAAAAGTGCATGTGATAGCAAACTATTGCATTAATAGGATGGCGAAAACAAAATGTATTATTAATCACCCGGTTTAATTACGACGCACATTTAAACGGTGTTATATTGTGTATAAAAAGGGTTTCTGTGAAGCGCTTTTTGACAGCGCTATCTAAATAAAGATCACTTGACTTTTCAGTATGAGGGCTAAATGCATCTTCTAACTAAAAATGGAGTCACTAAAACTTGTGTTTATGCTGAATAATTGTTTGCAATGAGACTTTTCATTCACCAAAATATGTCATTTCTGTAGGATAGATAACCTGAGAATTTAGAAAAAAGGTGTGATTTATTTCTGCTGCAGCATATTGTTTGAATGTGTTTTCTTAGTAGGATTGTGTGTGACCCCATTAATATGTTGTTGGAAGCGGTGAGTATAGCTCTGTGAGTGTTTCTATCAGGCAAAAATAAGCAAAATGGAGGTGTCACATATCATCTTATTCACATGCTCGCAATAACGCTGACATACTGATGTTGATTTGACACCGCTATTATCATAGCTAATTTATTAGTGTGCTAAACGTGTGAAAGGAAACGAACAGTTGAGAAATGTGATAATGTCAATATTGTGTTTTGAAATTATCACATCATTCAGTAAATGCAATGGAAGAATCGTCATAACAGAATGAGACAAAACTCTGTTAATTGGTAGTCTGAAATTATTGCTAAATGATGTAATAGATGTGCCCTTGTGTTTATTTGCAGAGCCACAATTGAAAGGCATTGTATCCCGCCTGTATAGCCAACATGGATACTACCTACAGATGCAGCCTGACGGCACCATGGACAGTACAAGAGATGAGAGCAGCTTATTTTGTAAGTGTGCGCGTACGCGGATCTGTCAAAGCTGTGATGGCATTTCAGTCGATCAACACCTGAAGTTTCATAGCTGTGAATAATTGCAAATCCCGCTGCTGACATTATATGAACGTTATCCTAACCTCCAGAAGTATAATTTTATCTTTTCAGCCCCAAATGGTGCCATTTTTCCTCAAGGTATAATTGAATTTGGAGGTTTGACCCTCCACACAAAAGCGTATATTCACACTGCGGTAGCAGTTGATTCAGTCAATTTGTAAAATTTCCCACTATATAGTACTTTTCTACTGTCTTAGCTTTGAAGCAGAGAGCTGCTCGGGCGCTGTGTCTAACTATCCACTTTTAGCTCTGCTCCAAGCTCCATTTGCTGAGGTAGAGCAGCCCGCTATTATCCCGTTTTAGAGGGTGTGTTAAGCTTAGTGAAGGTGACACAGTGTAGAGTTTGCTGCAACATAAACTCCGAGAGGTCACAGCATTTGGGCAAAAAGGGAGATGTAGCGTGCAGTCGAAGGGGACTGCAGCCTCCAAGACTGCGACAATGTCGAAAGAGAAAACAAGACGTTTTTAGCTGTGCGATTTTGTAGCTTGAACTCACAGAGTTGTCTGACTTTCTATTTTCCTCTCTTTTTTTCTATCTCCCCCTAAACCGGTTTATCCAATTTAGCGCAGTTTAACCTCATTCCTGTGGGACTGCGGATTGTGGCAATCCAGGGCGCGAAGACGGGGCTGTATCTTGCCATGAATAGTGACGGATACCTCTATACTTCTGTAAGTATGCTGCGCAGATCAGTCTATGAAAGGCCAAAAATATTGCCGCACCAGTTTGTGATTTGGGGAGGTAAGCTTCGCGCGCTGCTATGCATGATCCCGATCGCTCCAAAGCTTTTTAGTGGCTCCTGATAAGCAATTCTCTGTGTAATCATATTAAGAGGGAATACACGGAAGGCCTTTATCACTACTGTCATTTTGGATTTAGAGGTTAATTCTGCCGCTTGTCGGTTACATATTTAGAATCGCTCTTTTGTCACAGTGAATTAAGACTTGATTTTTGGATAGAAACTATCAATAATTGATCATATTATCCCTTATTCTTTTAATGTGCATGCTTTTGTCTGACCAATGCCAGTACGAGTACTCAACTCTTGACTAGTCACCACTATCAATACCGCTCGTAATTTTGATACAAAGACCGATACATCCCAAAACTGTACAGCATTTTTTTATTAAAATTGCATCAATTGGTGTCAGTTTTTCTATTCATGTAATTTATGGTTCCTGATCGTAAAACGGTCCCACAAGAGGGTGGTTGATACTGGTTAATTTTTGTTAAATAATTAGTTAATTATAATTTTATTAATTTGATATAGTGCAATGAAATGAGGATTTAATTATTATTAATAAATTTACTAGAATAATTTCCTTTTTTTTTTTTTTTTTTTTTTAATGAATGTGCATGATCAACAATTGACCTGCCCTAACTGATGGTTTAAAAATCAAATATGGCTCAAGAACAAAAATGTTGGCCTATCTCTGCTATAGATGGTCCATTAGTCCTGCAAAGTGTACATCTTTCCATATAGAATTGCAGACAGTAAGACTCTTTTACTTTAGTTACTTCTTCACATCGGGCTATATCCTTTATTATTTCTTAGACATTTTATTTCTAAAGTCTATTTCTTTCTATCTTTGTTTTTTTTTTATAATGGAAAAACATGGAAATGTGATAATATTCACGGCACTATAGATGCATACTATTGTGTTACCAGGCAAGGTAGAGTTTTATGTGTTGGTTTTAGTGGAGGATATGAGAACAATTATGTGAAAAATCATGTGGAATTTGGTAAATGCACAAGCTGTGATTATCCTCTGAGCCACTGCTTACTATCCTTTTCTTGTGTGAACGGAGTGGGGATTTCCTCTGCTGCAGTCAATAGCTGTGATGCAGGCAGCCCCAAAGAAATCACACATTTACATACATGCATGCACGCACACACTTGTATGTAGGCGCTTTACAACGGAACACCTGTCTTTTGGTGTAATATCATGCATATTTGATTTTATGACCCCATATTTTCCTCTCAAGTGTGTCTAACGCGGCGATTTAATGGTGCGGGAAGAGATTGAAGGTAGACTGGCACAGTTCTCTGCATATTTCTGCTCGAAGGCCATGCTCTGCTGTACTTTGCTTTTACATTCTAAAGAGTCCCAAGGCCGTAAAAAAAAACAAAATAATTCATATGTAGGACTTGATGGTTGACACATATAGCATTTAAATGTAGTTCACCATTTAAGTTTTTTTTTTTCCCACAAATGAGTGGAAGTGGTCCTGTGTGTTTATTTTCTGACTATAGTCCGCAATAACTATTCAATTTTGGAAGAGAGCTTTCTAACGTGATTTGAGGCGATTGTGTAAGCGATCGTCATTTTCATAGCACATTTATACATTGCTATCTACTGTAGTGATTTGTGATTGACAGTTAACACTTTTAGCGAACACCCCTACAACATTTCAGAGCAGACACAAGTGGTTTGATATTTTATGATTTTGAAGCCTCATGGTTTGTTCAAGAAAATAATAATAAACAAAAACATGATAAATCAAACATAAATGTGTTGAATACAACACACTCTGTTACTGGTAACACAAACATATATGACAAGGATTAACATCCTTATGACTTCATGAACTGCACCACACAATGCATTCTGGGAATAAAATCTATGCAAAACAGGGACAATTAAATTATAGTGGATGACTGGTGAGCACGTACGCCTCCCAGTTCTGAGGACTCGGGTTCGAGTCCAGGCTCCGGCCTTCCTGGGTTTGAGTTTGCATGTTCTCCCCGTGCCCACATGGGTCTTCTCCGGGTACTCCGGTCTCCTCCCACATTCCAAAGACATGCATGGCAGGTTAATTGGGCGCTCCGAATTGTCCCTAGGTGTGAGTGTGGATGGTTGTTCGTCTCTGTGTACCCTGCGATTGGCTGGCAACCAGTCCAGGGTGTACCCCACCTACTGCCCAAAAGCCAGCTGAGATAGGCTCCGGCACCCCCCGCGAATAAGCGGTCAAGAAAATGGATGGATGAAATATAATTACAGTTGCAGAACACAATTTAGGGCTGGCCCAAAAATAGCGAAAATCTGTTTTGAATTTTTATTTTTATTTATTTATTATTATTTTTTAAAATACCATGATTTTACCGATTTGTATTTTTTTTTTATTACCATGATTTCACCGATTTTTTTTTTAATACCACGATTTTACCGATTCAGTAATATATTTTCCACCATGTGTCCCCTGAGCTAATATGATTTTGACACCCCTGATTTAGACCATTATAATAGCAGTTCGTCAAATTTTTCTATTCACATTGAAATGTATGTGGTTATTTGTAGTAGCGATGTGTAGTATTTTGCTTAGATATCAAAATGCCTCTGGCGATAATGACACAACCAAGCGTTACTTGTTTCCTGGGTAGCGTGGATAATTAAAAGCTGAGTGATTACTAAAGGCAGCAGGTGTCACAGAAGGTTGGAGAGAAAATGGAAACTGCCCCCCCCTCTCAGCTACGTACCATCTGCCAATCAGAACATCACGGGATACAAATCATCACATCGCCATATTATCATCCGCAAGCTTTACATAGGTTACCATAAAGCGTTATTAAAAGCCGGCCATATATGGCACGAGACAGTATTAATTGTCTCATGTGCTGCTAAACCTCCTTTTTAATATGCGCATCCATGTCCAATTGACTTACGTAAGATGGTGCGCCAAAGAGCTGCTACATCTGGCCCCAAAACAACATCAGCAACTTGCACTGCTGCTGGCGTTTGCATCCTTTTCTGCTGCTTGTGGGTTAAATAATTTGTCTTGTGAATGCGAAGTTTCCATTGCATGGTTTTATGTGAGGTGGGATTGCTGTAGTGGTATTATGGGAATATGGTGATGTTTTCTGAGGCTGGGCAAACTCATGCATTCCACGGTGTACCCTGGGAGCTGATGGGATCGTCAATAGGCAAGGGGAGCCTGTGTGACACTGTGACCCCTGCTGTCTAAAAAGGAGAATGCAAATAATGCTTTTTTAATACACTTTAATGTAAAATTCAAATGAATTCAATTAGCCAAATTAACTCATTGACTCCCAGCCATTTTCACTGAAGCAATCCCCTTCGCTGTTTTACTGGATTTTGACTGATTTTGCAAGGCCCACAGAATATTGTGTTCTATTGCTATAAAAAAAAACATTAAAAAGATTAGAGTTCTCTTTCATCAGGAAAAACAGTATACTTCTATCTGTTTCAGTTTTACAGCACTTAGCATTAGCATGTAGCTAAGTTTCATCATTATTCACAAATCTGTTTAAAACTGTAGGGAAAATAGCTTGTTGCAACATGGCCCTGGTTGAACTCTTAAAATCTTCTACCACCTGCTGGCCGTTTTTGTAATAACTACCATTGCTTCAACCGTTCTCATCAAAGCCTTCAAAGAACTGTATGCTCTAGCATAAAAAAAAACAACAACAACGTATAAATAAGTCTTTGGAACACTGCTAATATTTAAAATATAACATAATTATATGTTTTTGGGAGAAAATGAGTTAATCAATTGAATGATCGATAGATTAATCGATTGTCAAAATATTTTATCGTGACAGCACTAATTATAAGCATTTTACTTGTCCTGTTTTGGAGGTTTAATAGCACGCCAAGTCTATGATGGCAAGGAGAGTTAAGCTTTCTGAAGGAGGTATAGGAGAGATGTAATCAGAAAGGAGGGATGTGTATTGGTGGGGGAGGAGCGGAGGCGGGTGCATTCCTGCATCATAAAATGGTTTCGCCCCATCTTGCGCATTCTATGCACGGACGCCACATATTGTACCTCTCTCATCTGATTTCATTTAAATTCATTTTGGCATGAGACGCATGAGGGAGGAAAAGTCTGCCATTGACTTATGGAAGGTTAAACATTTTTATTTAACTGACAAATAAATATACAACATACAATGCAATCGTTCGGATATACTGCCGGGATAAGTCCTCATGTGCTTTATACAAAATAAATGTGTACTGTTTTTATCACAACAACAACAATACAAGGGTTACATGGGTTAATTTGGTGAGGAAGTAAGTACCCGCTGTTTGGTTTCTGTTTTCTGCTTGGATCTAGAGGTTACTTCAAGGGGTGTTCCAAAATAGATGTAATAACATGACAATTTGCACCTTTGCACTAAATGGCCATGAACAATCACTTTACTGAATCGCATTGCTGTGCCTGAATTTTGGGGGATTTTAGATGAATGAAAGGCAGCTGATGTGTTTTCTATAGTTTGTTAGTTATTTTCAGGGACGTGATTATGAAGGGTAATTAAAGGGATTACTCGGAAGAGGGGTTATCCCCGGTGTTATTTCAGAGGTTGAACTGAAGGACATTTTGTTTAAATGACGGTTTCTTGATCACATGGCTTTGTTTGTTAGAAGTGGCACGGGCTGTCATGAAAAAAAAATTTTTTTGGTCTTAGGAGAGATGTAAATAAGTATCTATTTGTCTGTGATATCTTTTTTTCAGTTACCACACCTTTTTTTTTTTTTTTGTCTCGGACACCTCCTGCCCTCTGCTCTCTGATCTGATTAATAATGAATGAAGTGCATCACCTATCGATCCTATCCTCTTTGCATTAGCCAAAGCAGAGGGTATCAAACCTGTCCTAAAATAGCTCCATGATGTGATGGTCATGGTAGTGGGTAAGTTTGTTGAAGTAGCAGCAAGCCAGGGCTTGTTTTTGCTCCGGTCAGGCAGCAGGCGTTAAATGGGCATAAACTCTTAAGAGCAGCCGAGTGGACAGAGAAAGGTCACAAAGTCCTGAATTGCCTTGTCAGCTAAAGGATGATGCCTCCCAGAGAAGGAGAAAGGTGATGATCTATGATAAGTGTGAAACTGGAGGTCTTGTGTACCGTCTCTATCTACCTTTGGCGTCTGTTTCTGCCAAGCGGTGGTCCTCGAGCTCTTGTTCTTCTACCTCAAAGTCTCGGAGCAACGCGCAACTCAGCCATTTGTGCAATGCTGATGGTGATTAATCAATTCACTATATTGGCTTTGCCGACTGACGGGAGAAGGACCCCGACAAGACTGATAGAGACTAAGGAAGATGTATATCCGTCTCGATTGCTTAATATCACCAGTCAACATTATGCATGGTGTAGTTGTCCTTATGTAGGAGAACGCACCCGTGGGGAAGTCGAGTTTGGGGCTGAGAGGGGAAACGGTCATTTGTAATGACTGGCAGAATGGAGGGATTTGATTCAAGTTTTGCTCCTTTGATTTTGTTATGGTTATAAAGAAGCTATGATTCAATGACAGAACACCCAACATGCCATAAGTACACTTTGTTTTATGTTGTTCAGAGTACACCAAGACTTTTAGGAGTCGATGCTTCAACATGGCCACATAACGGCTGGGGATTGAACCACACAACCGCTGGGTTGGCAAACAAGCACTCTACCACTGAGCCATGCCACCCAAGAACTATTTAAATGATCCCTGAACATATTGTAAGACTGATCTTGAGCGTCACAACGAATCAGTGACAGAATATTGCAATAGTAGTTTCAGAATCTAAGATAACTAAATAAGAAATTATTGTTTACAAAGTCACCATTCCTCTGCACAGTGCACACGTGTATTTGCTTCCATCATTGATGGGGGTTGTTTTGATTGAATAAAGTTTTTGTGTTTGATTTTTCTTTGTGTGTGCAATTACTCTGAACAATACATCGACTTTCAAGTTAATTTTCTCGGAAGTTTTGTCCAGATCTGATGCAGATGTCTTTATTTGGCAGAATATTTAAATTGAACTTAACACGTTCAGGCTTCTGTATTTTTGTCAATTTTTGTCAAACCAGGTTGTTACTTTGGCAGAATTTCATTTAATGTAATTAATTAATTATTTGATGAAACAATGTGTGTCCATTGTTGTCAGTAGTCTGTTATGATTGTTGTGCTTTTCATCTTCTTTTCCCTACGGAATGCGTAATGATTAGCAGAGATGTTAATATAAGGATGTCCATGCTCTCAAACATGCTTTCTTTTCATATGTTCAAAGACTCAAACGATGCTTCTATGCTCTCATGACAATTGCTTATTGCACATAATCTCGCTTCCCTTGCAACAGTTGCTAACGTGAACGCACCTCTGTCCCATTCTCCCTTTTATTTCTAGGATCACTTCACTCCAGAGTGTAAGTTCAAGGAGAGTGTGTTTGAGAACTACTACGTCACATACTCCTCCATGCTCTATCGGCAGACACAGTCTGGTCGCGCTTGGTATATCGGTATCAACCGTGATGGCCAGGTCATGAAAGGCAACCGGGTCAAGAAGAACAAAGGAGCTGCACACTTCCTGCCTAAAGTTATCGAGGGTCAGTTTCCTTTCTTATGAGCTTGGTCAGTAATTAGGGATGGGCATTTGAATACATTCAGTAATCAACTGCAGGTAGAATTACTGATCAGAAAATCAATGACTCTTTATTTCTCCTTTACTATAGTGACTTTAGATATGTAAAATCAAAATGATGTTTCCCATGAGATGCTGACACGCTGACCTGGTACTGGACGATAAATCAATATCAATATAAATTGTGACAGACACGAGATCAATATAAATAGAAAAATGCTAAATTTGCATTTTACTGTAGTTTACCTTCACCCGTTTAATATATACTTTTTCTTATTTTGATTAGGTTTCAAAATTATTTGTAGTAGGAGTGTCCAAATTAACGCATTCACTGCCATTGACGGAAAAAGACGTCAAATTATGCTTTTTTTTTTTTTTTTGCTGGTCTAGGAATGAATGTGTTAATGTGTCAATTTAGAGTTAATTTAAACCGCATTTAACGCCACAATTTTTTTTTTAGAGTGAGATTAATGACCGTCCCTTACTTGGAAAGTCTGTACTGGGAAGTCCCAGTTGTAATGCAGCAGACACGTCCATGTCAAAATTTAGCAGTAACAAATATCATAATAATGCTTATATTTGTGGAGACTGGGGTCAAGTTGAACTGACTGAGCTGTCACCAACGTCTTACAAATGCATTATGTCATCTAGTGGCAGAAAAATGACGTCAACTCAAATCAATATCACACTCATTTTTTTTTTTTTTACAGTACATCTTTTTAATTTTAACTATGTGAATTATTATGAAATTTATTTTTTTGTTTAACATTTGTTTCACTTTATACTGAGAATGAAAAATTAAAAAATATATTTTATTGTAAATTTATTGTACATTGCGAACAGACATAAAATTTGCGATTAATTGTGAATTCATGCGATTAATTATGATTGAAAATTTTAATAACACGGCACCCCCAATTTATAGATATCGACTGATCTAAAGTACTTATACCGTAATACATTTTTCAGAGTATCACCTAGACCTACGCTGACCTCATTACAGTGAAATGTCTTTCCACCAGTTTTGAGTTGAAATAATAGGGTGAGCAACTCTGCCTCAAAAAAAGTTTTCAAAAAGACTTCTGTTTCAATTGCATTGTTTCGTTGAGCAGGTTCATCATCTCCAATTACTCGTGAGTGTGCGCATGTCCGCGTGACTGCAACCCTTCATGTTAACTTACAATCCCGTCTTGAGCCAGCAAACTTCTTGACAATGAACCGATGAACTGCACTTTCTTTTGGTTTTTGACAAAGCTCTCAACAACTGATTGTTGGATTTTTCATGCCCATCCCTATTTTAGATGTAAATGTCTAACAATATGTTTGTCAGTAATTACGGTGATTTTTTTTGTCTTTTGCTGTACAGTTGCAATGTATAAGGAGCCATCGCTACATGAGCTCACGGGTGAGCCTGTGAGTCCTCCGCGGAAGACAACCAAAACATCAGATTCCCCGTCCTTAAAAAATGGACGGAAAGAAGCGCCCAAGGCTGATGCCTCATAGCACAGGAGACAGAGGGTGGGTCAGAGGGCAAGAGTGACACTTGGAACAAAGTCACCCATCATGCACGGAAGGACGGCTGGGTGAATGGCCCTCATGGTCCACTATTCCACAAGTGCACGATAAGATGCTGAGGGATGAAGGGTGAGCAGTCCATCAGCAGACAACAGGATGAGAGAGGATCCCGCCCCACACCCTTCACCACACACCCTTGTCACCACAATGACAGACCTGGACCCTGGCCGTAACAACTTTCACCCTCTGTGCCAATGTTTGTCTCCAACTTCGCCCCTTCAAATTTTCTGACACACACGCTCCTTCATTTCTCTGTCATGCGTCATTGTCACTGTGACGGCTTTGTCTTTTCTCCCATGCCTATGCAGTATTTTCTCTATTGCCATCCGCACATTTACAATGCAGTCTCGACTTGATAATCCTCACCCGTGAGCCCACTGTTGATCCCTAAAAGTTGGTGACCGCGTCGCCCTGCCGGCTTTCCCCACGCCATCTGCCATCCAGCTCGGCTAATCATCAAGGTCAACTAAAGCTCAACAAGAGATGAAAAAAGCTCAAAGAGGTCAAAATGTCAACTGGAATCCCGGGTCAAATCAGGTCAGAGGAAGATGAGGATCTGGGAAAAATAAATGATACAATGTCAGAAAGTCCATTGGTTAAACCCCTTGATAACTACCAATACTTTGGAGCCATTGTTTTGAAGAAACCAAAATTAGTTTCACAAGTCAACATAAGATAAATAAAAATCCATGACTTCCTAGTATTCGTATACAGATACTACAATCCAATAAAAACCATTCACTAATCTTCCAAATACTACCCATGTGATCTGAAATTCGAGTCACATCGGCGCTATAAATCAATGACAACAGGGGATACATCCCCCCCAAAAAAGAAATAAAAAATGACTGAGACACTAAAAGAGAATAAGTGACATTCTGGTTCGAGCCTTTCTACCCATCAGGTGATCACTTATCATTAGAGAGCTAGCTCAAAGGCTACACATGAACAACTGGGTCATATTTTCAATCCAGCGTGGATCAGAACCTAGTCATCTGAAAACGAGCGGAGGTGTATACTTCACTCAGCATCTGCTGTCAGCATAAAGCCGCGGTTTGAAGGCAAACATCAAAGCCAGAGGAGCCTCTGAGCAGGAGCACTTATTATTCTGACGATGTCTGGCAGCTTATCCACCCGCTCGCTTTATCAAATCACCTTGGAAGAATCACCCTCAAAAATGTAGCTGTCTGAGTGGATGTCTTGGTGGGACTGTGCCGTAACCCTTGTGTGTAGATGTTTTTGATGCTAAGGATACACTTTATGCTTGTGGATGAGGTGAGTGCATAAGGGAAAGCGATACTGCAGGTAACCTTAACCATGTCATTCAGGAAGAAGGCAATGCTGTCTGTTGTCAGAGAATAAGCATTTTATGAACTGATCACTTGTGAGTCGCACACAGAAGCTGTTGATATATATATATATATATATATATATATATATATATATATATATATATATATATATATATATATATATATATATATATATATATATATATATATATATATATATGTATATATATACGGGTAAACCACGATTCGATACTGTGACGATATTTGGCTCACAATATCGATAATATCACGATACCCGATATCTACGATTTTTTTATATAGTGTCAATTTTTTTATATTGTGTCAATTAGCAATATATCACGATATGTGACTGAAAACGCCAACAAATGCCCATAAAAAGGAAAATGTCTAATTATGCATTTATTCAATGCCAAAACTTTGTACAATGTACATCAAAGTAATTAACTGATTAGAAAAAGAGGAGGATGAGCGTGTGTAGTGGATCAAAAAAATGTTGACGACGTCCTCATAACATTAAATGTCGAAAGAATTAACGCATAACAGGTGCTCTTCTAATTTGGCGGGCAAAAAAAAAAAATGTTAATAAAAAGCCTTTTTAATTAAGTAATTAATCTTGATTAATCAAAATTCTAAGATGTGATTAATCTAATTAAAACATTTCATCATTTGACAGCTCTAATTCTACCACCAGCAAACGTAAACTGGAATGCTGAGAGATGTACTGGTATATGAATGATGATATCATAATTGTGGCCACAAAAAATAAATACTTTTCGCGCTCATCCTAACAACAATTAAGTTGGGTTTTATATAAAAAAGCAGCGGATTGTGTTTGCATTAGCCTGCTAACCGCTTGGAAATAATGGCAATAGATTTCTGTGGCAATAGATATTTTGTGCACTACAGTAATATGTTCAATACATTTTCAGACTGGGCTGTGGCAGGACTTGACATTGATGTTGTGCAATTGTCTACTAGGCTTTTGTTGAAATTAGGGCAAATATTCTTAACAAAAAGTGAAAGAGAATTGGAGGAGTCAAAAATTGAATGTTACATTGTAAAGAAGAAGAAGAAAATATGCATACATACAAGGGTTGCATGAAAGGAAGTTGTTTGTGAAGAAATAGGTCACATGGAATCTTGATAAAGACTTTTTTTCAGTCAGGTATGCAAGATGTTTGTCAAGGATATATGAGGCATGTAGGTACGATAATGAACACAAGTCAAAGAGCACGTTTGGCACTGTGAGTTAATAGAGGGAGTTTATGGATGAAATTACATATTTTAACAAAGTCCTCTGTTTTTCTGTGAGTTTCAAGGGTAAATTGTGTCCCCAAATGGGTCGTCATTGACATATCTGCAGATGGAAAAGGGGGAAAAAAAAGCCAATGATCCCTACTCGGTCCCTGCATAGCAATATTGTATAATATCCAAGTGAGAATAGGGACTATTCCATAATGTCTCTTTAATGGATTTGTTTAGCTGTCAGCCTGACAAAGATTGTACATTTTATGAGTTTATATTTAAAAATATCAGACATTCATATCCCTATGCTCTTTATGAAGCACTGAAAAAAAGCCCCGAGTGCTCATAATGCTGAAGAATGCCCCCGCAAGTTGTCAAGACAGCAATACAACATGTAGACAGACAGGAAAAAAAAGAATGTTAAAAAAAATGACTGCTATTGAATGTGAAGTAAAGAATGGACTTGTTTAGAAGTTACAAAAAAAAGAAAGAAAGAAAACAGTAAGTTGCAATACGTGGAAGAATTCAAGAAATGTCTAAAGCGTGCACGTGCGCCATTGATTAAGAGTTGGGCAAGACAAGACGGAGCGGAGGAGAGAAACAAAGGGCATGGGAAACAATGATCGATAGATTCAATGAAACACAAACAAGAGACTTGTGACGGTTGCAAAAATTACTTGAAGGTCTGGCAGAGACAGCAAAATCCATTTGTTCTCCAAGAACTCAAGAGGCCAGGTGTGTGGAACTGGAAAACAGATTTTCTTGTTTCTGCAGAGTAATTATAAATATTCTCCTGTCCTGACAAACTGGTAAAAACAGCTTGAGAAGAGACTTTCTTTTTATGCTATACGTTTAAGTTGAGACTGGATTCCTCGAACAAACCACCCACGCCACTAGGATACCGTGTAGAGTAATTGACTATGCAAGCCCTGGACATTGCTTGAAACATTAAAACATTACCTTCCTGTCCCAAAGGACGACAACCCACAAAGCATTGGCGATGCTTACAGACAATAAAGAATATTAAAGTGCTGTAAAAGTAGCAGTGAGGAACAATTGAGTTGATGGACTTTTAAACGGCTGTGGTAAATAGAAATCATCGCTACATTTTCCACTAACAAAGAGACTCTAATAAAACTCGTTCAATCTTGAAATAAGCACTTCAACAAAACACTAGGGGATCCGGATTGCTGTAACTAATCATAATGTTTAAAATTTGCGGAAAAGATTAAATCCATTACAATGTAAAATGATTGTTTTTTGGGGGGGTTTTTTTTTTGTTTTTTTTTCCCAGTAACATAAATGCAACAACAGCTCTCGCTATCGCTCTCCAAAACACAAAATGTCTGTTTTGCTTCAGTACATAATTGCCAGCATTGCAGTATTTCCATGTTCTTTTTTTTTTTTTTTTTTTTTTGCAACATATGCATATTGTAAAGTGAACATACAAGTAACCAGATTATGGAACATCTGTGTACAAGTAGCTCCCTCTATAGGAAATAATTGTTTGTTTAAAACGCCACCATTTTCAGTTTCTGTTGAATTAATCCAATAAGATTATGATGTGATGTACTCATCTTTGATCAAATGTGCTTTTGCAATACTCCAAATGAGTTTCGCTGTTACACCCCCACTGAATAATTGTCAATTACAACATAAAGGTTATTTACTTGCACTTGACAATGTTCTACAGTACATTGAAGTTATGTGCATACAAACTCACAATTTTAGAAGCACTGACTGGGATGAAAAATTCAATGAATCATCCATCTGAGAATGCAACAATTCTCTTTGTGGAAGATGTTGATTTATTTTTGATTGATTTGTAGTTCAAGGTTCCACCCAGAAGTGTCGCTCCATTTTGTCTTCCTAATTTATGCAAATGGGAAGAATGAGTCACTAATTCTATTCACTCCAGTGGGGAAAAGCGAATATGAGCACGGATTATGACCGATGATAGTAAAAACTACTCTATAATTTTCACAAGCTTCATATCTTGAAATTAACCGTCTTTATAAAGAAAACTGCTCAGCAGCCCTTTACTTTATCTCATGCTTGCAGTTTTGCTGATTTTGCTTTAAATTGAGTATTTCTGACAACAAATGGAAAGATTCTCAGTGGTCTGTTTTTATAAGCTATTTAGTAGTGTGCTTTATTCTAAAAACGTGACTGTGTCAGTTATATCATATTAAGTGTATGCTATGTCGATTATACATTTAGTATAGCGTATGAGTAGTGTACTATGTCAAGTCCTTTTTATTGTTTTTATAGCTCTCAATATATGTTGTCTGTTTTTGTTTGGTTAGTCGTGTTTAATAATTTCCAATGCAAAGGCAGAATAGTTCTTCCTCTTCAAATATGATCCCTTTCTGGTCCGTTTTTATTTCTTTTGTTTGCACTGATGCATCTTTACAAACGTGTCCCCCCCCCCTCAATTGTGTGACCTTCATCCCAGCTGAATCCTACTGTGTGACTAAGTTATATGTTTGTGAAAGATGTACTCAAGTGAAAACAGAGAGAAGAAAAACTACCAAAGCTCGCATGTGTCCTGTCAAAACCAACAATGACCTTTGTGGGCTCAGAGTTCTGGTCACGCACGTCTTCCAAAAAGTTTCCTTAAACTCTTTCTTGTTGTCTCTTTTTCTGGACTCTGGGTACGTCAATCTCACAATCTTCTTGTCTTCCAAAAAAAAAAAAATGGACGTTTTCAGAAAAAGAAGAGAGCTGATTTAAAGCCATAAAGGAACATGGGCATTGGCATTGATTGGCCAAAGAGAGCTGGTCTGGATGTGCAGGCCCCGACGGATTTACACACGTGGTGGACTCCAAAAGAGCCAAAATAAAGCAACAAAAACTGACTTTTTTTTTCTTTTTCTTTTTTACAATTCCATTGGAATGAAAACCAGCAATATGCAATGGAACTTTTTACCCGTTTGACATCAAGGATGTGAATATTCAACAGGGGATTGAACTGCAACGGATTTGCTATGGCAATCTTTGATCTGCAATAATAAGTATTACATGTCTAGACTGACAAAAGTTGTTTTGTTTTTTTTTCTCTTTTCTCTCTGCAATGTATGTCTCTGTGGTTTGACTCTTTGGGGATGACTCCCTCTCAGTATCTACAGACACAAGCCCTCGATTTACCCTCTCGAGTAACCTGATGTTCCATCATACCGGTGTATATTTCTACAACAACTCCTATAACTGAATTGAAAAGGAGATGTGCTATTGTGGAATATTATTCAATAAAACTGCATATATTTGTATCGTTGTAAGCAGTGCTGTTGTTGTTTTGTCATCCCCCCCCAAACACATGCACAAATACTATACGAAGGGAATATAATGGAAGAACATTGATCCTCACTTTGACAATATTTTATTTTATTTATTTTTTTACCACCCAACACCTTTGTTACCAGATCAACAATGTTTCACAAGTTGATTGAAACACTGGTGCGCTAACACTAGATTGTTAGCAAATGCACGACAAAATCTAAAAATAAACGAAAACTGTACAATGTTTTCACATTTATAACTACTACGATCAATGGTGAAGTCAACAAATTAGCCAATCATGCAACTCAGAGTAAAATGTAGAGGCGCAATAGCAATAATAAGCAATGTAGCCAACCAGGATAGTTCAAACTTAGCCAAGATGTCAGCCATCATGTTTACCCAAGGACTGCAATTTGTGTCAACTTCCACAAGGTGGCAGTAAAAAAAAACACCCATTAATGTGTTAAGAATTAATCAAAAATAGTTTGTGAAAATCACAAATGCTAGAGGGTAATTTACAACCGCTTAAAACAACAACAAAGTACAATGATGTGTTGTTTATTTAATTTGATATGATTTAATGTAATTTAATTTTATATCATGTGAATTGTAGCACAAAAATTGGACAACGGTTGTCCATTGAACAAAAAAAATGTTGTTGGAATAGCCTGGGAAAGCCTGAAGGAATTTGAATACGTTGCCCTGAACGATGCAAAGCATTTGAGGAATCTGGAAGATATCTCAATGACAGGCAAGGTCACTGATATTTCTCCACAGAAGTCAAACGAGAGCTGACATACACTAGTCACAAATACGTTCACGATCTGCAGCTTTTGTGTGAACCTTCAGGATGAATAAAATGCACTCAAATTTAATTTGACCTTCACTGATTGCACAACCTGCATTTGTTCTCAATGCACACTTGTTCTGAATTGTGCTATTCCACTCTTTTGTTTATGCTGGTCTATTATGTATATTTCAAGACACACTTCTTAATAATCACAAATTAACTGATCAATAAGGAACTTGATTAGACGCCGTATTTCTATTGAAATTTGATTCAGTGTTTATCAAGACTTTCTGGATAACCTTCCAACTTTGTGGGAACAGTTTGGAGAAGGCCATTTTTCATTTTAGCTCGACTGTGTCCCTGCGCAAAGTACATAACGGCATGCTTGGATGAGTTTGGTGTGACAGAACCTGCACAGAACCTTGACACCAAGACCATGAGACACCTTTGGGATCAACTCGAACAGAGCTGGTGAGCCATCAGGCTCTCTATCAGGTCCAACATGACTGACAAATAACTCGGTACTGTGCAAAATGGGCACCTTGATCATCTTCCATATTTTCTAATACAACTCCATAGAGTGTCATGATAGCTTAGTCATATATTGCATTCGTTAAAAATATGTAGCAACTATAGTATGGCATGAAATGAGTGTACTGGTATGTTGAAAAGGGGAAACCATAAAATCAAATCCCTGCTTCCAAAATATTCCTCTGTACGATCAATGGTGAAGTCAACTGTTTTTGTAAAGAGCCGGGATTAACCCAGAATATATCAGATGGATGAATAGATGCAATTACAACTAGTTCACAGCCCAGCAGTCAATTAGACAGTACAATGTCAGAATGATTACCATGGTAAATGGATAGCTCATGTAGCACGGATTAGGGTAATTAACTTACCACTCATAGTCGTGATCAAGCTGAGCAGCATCCGATCCGCTAGATTCCTGTGCATGTGTTCCAGGCTGACACTCACTTTCACAACTCCGTTCCCCTTTTGGCTGTGACCTAAGAGAGAGTGTAAAAATAATCATAATTCATAAACACGTACACAATTTCTCTTTATGACTCTAATCCGTCAAGCCAGAGCATCTAAAAAAAACATGTCTGTGGTTCTACAGTACAAAGATGAGATAATTCACAGTTTAAAGGATGCAAAGCAAAACAGTCTGAGCTCAAACAGAATACAGCTTTTCATAAGGATTAACGCATTTGGCCAAATATAGCTCTCACATTGGCAAAATAACTTCAGAGTGTGTCTGTGACTATGATTTTCAACAAACATTTGGAAAACTTTTTTTGAGCTATGCTGAGATGTCGTTTTTAGATTCAGATTTTACCTTGGTCATTTGTCTGATAGTTTTTCTGGTTGATTTTAAGTCCAGCACTTGGTAGGCCACTTTACTTGCCACTAGATGTACTTAAGAGCCTTTTGCTCTCGCTCTGGTATAGACACAACCTCAGCTACGAAGTTTCTTCAAGGTGATGACTCATCAACTCCTATCATATTTGTCAGATGACAAGGTTGAATCTTAATTACAAAACGTTTGCCAGTATTAGCAGAATTATCTTAAGAATACTTAGCTAATTCATGTCATTATTTTGAATTTCGAGGAAACGCTTTGATATTTAAATTACATGTCAAAGCGGCTGACTCACTTCATAATGAAAGATCCAGCGCACATTAAGCTTGGGAGCGTTAATTGTCACCAACCAGGAAGCAGAAGCACTCAGACAGTAGACCCAGAATAGACACAACCACTGTAGTAGTAAACACATTGATACATTTTGTAATAGTTTCAATTGTTTCTCTTCAAGTGAGTAATACTTTTGGTCATCGTAGCTGTGACAGTTAAAAAACTAAATTACAGCCCGCCTCTGCAGTGTGACTCATAGAGCCAGTGGGCAAAGTCTAGTCAGTATCATTGTATAGAGAATATGCCAAAATGTCAACACAGTTTTATCGGTATTGTATTTAACTTTGACATAGATTCAATAACACGAGTATACAGTACTAGGGAAATAAGTAAATGACATTGTTGTCAAAACGTGAATATGTAAAATGACATCTCCTATTAATTAAATGAAAGGTTTAAATGTATTTTTTATAATTGTTGTAAATGAAAAACAAATGTTTTGAAGCAGGATATTCAAAGAATGTTCGTATTAATTACTTCTATTAATAATTAGAATGTGTACTTATTGGAAACAAAAACAAGATATATAAAGTAGTAATGCTAAAAATGTTAATAAATAAGTGAAGCTTGCGTTTGGGTGGGGGGGAATTTTTTGTGTGTGTGTGATTTCGGAACTTCAGCGTGTATATTACCTGACGTGACCACACATGAACATTTGGCAGGCACACGCATAATAACATGATTAGCGGATGTCAAAAAAGGACGACTATTAATAGTCTCGAACACAATTACATGAAAAATTCGAAAGAAATTCCCCAAAAAAGCCGAGCCCTGAATAACAGTATCACCTGCGTTTGTCTTGTCGCGGTACAGCAGGATTTTTTTTTTTTTCCGGAAGTGCTTACGTCATGAAACCTGAGGCATTTCTTCAAGCGGCGCACGCGTCGAAACTACGTGCGCGTTCCCGCCCACCTGCAACTGAAACCGCCTAAAAAGCTCGCTCCCGTTGTCCCCTCCCCATTCAAGGTGCGGCAAAGCAACAGGTGCGCAAGGTGACATCGTCGGCCACAGAAAGTACCGCTATTAAAAATCATTTATTTCTTTACACTTTCGAAGGACTGGAATTGTTTCCACAAACAATTTAAAAATAGTTTGTTTTAGTTTGTTTACCTTTCGATTTGAGGATATTTGAGCAGGTGGACGTCGGCTCCCTATTTTTTTTTTTTTAAGTCAACTCATCGTCGAAGAGGAAGAAGACAAAATGGCCAACTCGGGTTTGCAGATGTTCGGATTCGTCCTGGCGCTTCTGGGCTTAATCGGCTTGGTAGTGGGCACAATTCTACCCCAGTGGAAGATGTCGGCGTATGTCGGGGACAACATCATCACAGCAGTGGCCATGTACGAAGGCCTTTGGATGTCCTGTGCCTTCCAAAGCACAGGCCAGATCCAATGCAAGGTTTACGACTCCATCCTCCAGCTCAACAGTAAGTAACTCGTTATTATTATTTTTTTAAGTGAAAAAAAAATCTCCCTTTACTGGCTTTCTAATTTGTTTTTAAATATGCCCCCTTGCGAGTAAAAACAGACAAGCAAATGAACCACACCTGTAATGGGGAAGTTACCAACCGACTCTTTAAGCCACCGTTATACCTGCCCATACATTTGCAACTGTAAACTGCACTCGGATTCCTGTTGCTCAACCGAACCGGTTTAGTCACTTATTGACTATTAATTTTCCCTGACAAAAAACAAGCAGAGGATGTCTGAATGTTAAACACCCCCCCCCCCCCCCTTCATTTCTTAAACCCACCCTATGTTGTAAAATGGCTCCAATATCATTTCATTGAAATTAAAAAATGACTTTCAGGACATTCAAGGAAGTGGCTGAAACTGGTGCATTTAAGTTGACTCTATTAACTGCCTTTTATGATTCTTATCAGTCTGAGGTTGTTTTAAAAGCGGAGGATAAATGGGTTAGTTTTATTATGACTCCCTCGATCTGATCAAATTCAACTTCAGACATATTTCCCCAATCTTTACAAATATGTGCGCCCGCCTTTGATAAATATTTGTCGACTAAAGTTCAGCTCGGAAATCGAGTGTTGAGTCGCTAATGCTTTGGTGTTCAAAAAAATGCTAACACAAAGAGGACTGCATGTCTGAATGCACAGAGAATCTCTTTGTTTGTGGCTAGAGGTCACTTAGCTGTAAAATGTTAACCTGTAGCCAGCATGTGAAATTAGGAGTGTCCTCCATGATGCAACCTGAAACCCGGTCAGACCTGTTTGAGTGGCTCATACTCGAACACTTGAAGTCCCACGTTTCTATAAATGTGTTGTAGAGGGTGAAGACCACAAGTCTGGCTTGCTTGAATAACACCCCCCGAAAAATAAAATAAAATAAAAATAATTCCTTTTTTTCCACAGGAATGAATCAATCAATTAACGACTACACTTTTTATGTTTGCCGTTTTTACTCAGGTGCCCTCCAGGCAACTCGTGCCCTCATGATTGTGAGCATTATCGTCACGGTGGCCGGCTTGGGCGCGGCCTGCATGGGGATGAAGTGCACCAACTGTGGCGGTGATGACAAAACGCGCAAGTCTCGCATTGCCATGACGGGGGGCATTATCTTACTGATTGGAGGTAAGGGGGTTACTCGTACTCCAGCTCAGACACACGTAAACGTGTATAACCTTTTTTTTTTTTTTTTAACCTTTTATTTGGTTACCCACAGCTTTGTGCGCCATTATTGCCTGCTCATGGTACGCTCATGACATCATCCAGGCTTTCTACAACCCTTTCACTCCAGTCAATACCAAGTGAGTACTTGCCAATTTAGAATCATATATTTTTAACTTCTATCTATTCTAAATGATATAAATGCGCCTTTTCTGACCGGTTTGTCTTTCTGAAGGTATGAGTTTGGGTCGGCCATCTTCATCGCCTGGGCTGGAGCCTTCCTGGTTGTGATTGGCGGCGGCATGCTGGCGGCTTCTTGCCCGAGAGGCAAACCTTCGCCAAAGTATCCCATCTCCAGACCTCCTAGCAGCACCAAGGAATACGTTTGAGCAGGACGACAGATGAAAGATAACGGCTTTAGGAACCTTTTCGCATGCAGCAAGTAATTCATCTCGGGAATGGTCAAGAAGGCAATACCCGTGTTTTCGTTTTATTCAGGGCAATGTTCAAATGTTACAGTAACATTTTAACCCACGTTAAAAGTTGTTAGCTACTCAAGAGACCACATCGACATTGTACTGTCTGAAATTATGCAGTCAAATCTTTTATATGAACGTGAAAACCCATGTTGTACCATTGGACATGCTTAAAACTACTGTGGAATTCGACCAGTGCTTTAGAATGTACGGTGTTCGTGATAGTAATATAAATGCACTGGACTGAGGACCGCATAAAAGCAGGAAACATTTAAAACCTTTCACAACTTTCAGGCTGAATGCGTACAATCAATCATCTGGCACCTGAGAAGCAAGATTACTAACTTTTTTCTTTTTTTTTTGTGCCTTTTAATTTATATGAAGACAAATGATTAACACAGTTGTCTCCTTTAATCAAGTGCCAGAGTGAAATGATTACTTTTACAAAATTGATTTATTTCAGCAAGATTTCCAATGTTATTTCTCCGTCATAACAGCACATCAGTGAAGCTCTTCAGTGAGCTAATTACTGTTATATGTTAATGGCTTATACTTGTACTCCTGTTTTAGTCATGGATGTTGCACTCCCTCTTTTTTTTTTTTTTTAATGTCTTTTGTATTTGTGATAAAGTTTGTTGTACATAAAGTGGAAATAACAAACACAATTGTCTCTTAACTGTTAATTGACAATCGGAGATTAATGAAAACCGCTTAAATTCAACACACAATTTCCTCACATCTGTTCACAAATAGAAGTCCTCAATGTAAAAGTACACCTCGTAATGTTGGGATGGGAAGTTGAATATAGTTTCCATGTTTAACTACCAGTCATTCAAAATGGGGGAAGTAAAAACAGCACCGTTTGAAGGGTTGACACAACATTAAAGTATTAAACATGCACAACTGGGAAACAATGTGTCGTTTTGTGGCATAAAACTGGAACATGATGCGGAATTAAAGCAATGTCCAAACAAATCTGTTTAAAAAAAAAAAAAAGGTCCACATAATGTAGGGTAGTTCTTGATGAATCATTTAGTAATGAAGGGCTAGGATCTTCGGTGTAAACAACTTTTAATTTATCCTTACTCCTTTTCAGACTAACATGGTATTTCCGCATGGGGCTGTGGATGTTCAAGGCCTCACTTTCAAATTCAGAGGCACTTTTCTCACTGCATCGCATTACAAACAAAAAGTCAGTAGCTTTGATTTTACTGCCACCTTGTGGTACAATAAATGAACTCTTAGTCAATGTATGTGTTCGACTGCTGATAAACCGCACTGAATCTTTCATGCTTCAATAAAATAAAGCCAGTTAACATAGGATATTTTTTAGTATAACATGGGAGAGTCACTAGAACGGAGCGTTTTTAGCACATTTCTCTTCAATGATTCCATGATGTATTTGCGCTGTCCAATCATTTCTTCAGTTTGTCATTGAGTGTCGTGGGATTTTATGAAACGAGTCAACGCTTCTCATTTTTTCTTCCTCTGCCCTGATTCTGGTTGACTCTCTGTTATTCTTTCTTCCTCCCCTCAGGCCGACCATGAAAGTAATAAATGACAAGGTTTTCAAAGTGATCACCCCAAGTGACCCCCAATGTGCTTGTTTTCAACTCAAGTCAGTTATCACGTTTTGGAACCACGGGGCTCGGTTTAGATAAACAAAAATGGGGATTTTTTTTTTTTTTTTTTTAAATGTCACTATTTCTACTGCTATTCAGTATTCTAATGTATATTGGCTCGGGGTACATTGCCTTGTCATTGCATTAAATTTGGGCCATATCCCAGCATGCACCTGAGTGACTTGTGAATTATTCATGACAGAACGTCAAAGGGGGGGAAAAAAATGTCACCAGATGAAATAAGGCACTTTTAAAGTAAAGCAAAATAAGACGGTGTGGGACGTAAATAATGTAACCTTTTGACATGAGGGGAATTACGATTCGAAAAAAAATTTTATGCAGTTTTACAACGCATCAAAATAACATGCTGCCAGTGTCAATCAAATCTTAAACTACATTATGTTCCATTGGGATACACAAAATTATGTTAGTCAACTCTCTGTTTGCAGAATAGATCAAGTTGATTTATAACAGTGGCTACGTGATAACATGGGTCAAAATAGGCATCACATTCACCAGTTTTAATTACAACCACAACGTGATATTTACTTATAAAACTGCAATTCACAACCACAAACTAATAAAATCAGCAAAAAAAATCAACATCTGCATGTTAGTTAACCCTTTTTATTGAATGCTTGGAATGGTCTTCACTCGAACAGGTCTAATTCAGATGTTACATTACCTTTCAAACCTTTAATTGTGGAAAAATTGTCCCATGACTGATCATGTGCGTAAGCTAATATGCTTTCCTGACGTGTGTTTGTCCTTGGAAGTAAATGAAACTATTGCTAATGGACGGCCAGAAAAAGCACAAAAAGCAATTTAAGTTACAACAACCCAAAAACATGACGACTCGGTATTGCAAAAGCCCTCAATTTTTGTGAGCGCCAACACCAATGTAGACTTTAGCCTTGGTTTCAATGCGCGTTATTGTTCTGGAAAGAAGATCAACTCCTTGATATCTATCACACAGCTTCAAGTGTCAATCTACAGGTTCTTATACATATATGCTAACAGCCAGTCCTTAACGACTTTATTCAACAGTTTCAGTATGAATGTGCAAAAAGGTGGGCATGACAACTGTAACCTCTTTATAGTCATGTATTAGACGGTGTGAGGCACGGCGGGGTTTTGGGTACAAGTATTTAAAAAAAAAAAAAAAAAAAAAAATCGAATAAAACTGCAGTTTATTTTGGGTCTGCCACAGCTTGTCTCCACTTCCACAGCTCAGCAATAACCTAAAAGATGACGGGAAAAAACTTCTGACTTAAACGCCGCATTAACAATAAACATAAATGTGCCAAATATGCACACCCTACCTTGGCATCAGAGACTTTATACGAATTTTTCACGAAGTTCTCAAATTTGGGCTGAGCTTTGGGCAGCATTACACCCTAAAACAGAATCAAAATTCACATACCGTACAAGACTAATGGCATAGTAGAAAAACAAACATGAGTGTGACATCACCAACCTTTTTCACTGTCTCAGTCATTTTTGCCTGGATCTCAGGAAGCGTCAAAGTTTCCTTGGGAGTTGTTGGGCTTTTTGGTGATCTTTCTTTTTTTGCGGGAGGCTTCACCTTCAAAGAGCAGGAGATGATGAAATGATAGTTTAATTGTAAATTTAATAATCTTGTTGGATTCTGTTGATTTTCAAAGGATTCAACTGCTCGAATAACTTAAAAGGTATACTGTACTTTTACTAACTCATTTGCTCCCAATGACGTGTAAATACGTTTTTTTTTATGTTTTAAGTGTCCCAAAGACGTATTTATACGTTTTTTTTGTTTTTAAAATGCTAGAGCATACAGAAGGCTTTGATGCAGCCTCAACAGCAAAGAACGGTTGCAGAAATGGTAATTACACAAACGGCCAGCAAGTGGCAGCAGAGCAAAGGCGATCAACCAGGGCCATGTTGGAAAAAAAGCTATACATTAGCATTTATCAGTTTATGATATTCAGAGGACAAGTGATAAATAAAATGAATCAGACCATAAACAAATCTATGCTAATGCTGTTAAGTTAATAACAGTTTGGAAAAGAGAACAAAGAGCGAGTCGTGGTGGGGATCGTGTCAGTTACCTTCTTTGAGGCTGGAGTGCTGGCTTTTACGCTTTTGCCATTCTGCCTGGATTTTGGTGCGGGCTTTGCCTGTTAAATATGCAGCAGCTAGTGAAAAAACGGAACCAAGATCAGACCAAGCTCAACTGGATATTCGCTCACCTTGACAGGTTTTTTCCCCGCCTGCTCCTCCTCCTCATCATCATCATCATCGTCGTCGTCATAGTCGTCGTCATCCCTAAATTAAACACATATAATTCCTCAGGAAATGTCAATTATGTGATATTTCAATTCCACTCAAAGAATAAAAGTTAGTAATGTAACATGAATTTGCCGAATACGCACTCGTCATCTTCGTCGTCATCATCTTCATCCGCATCAACTTCCAGCTTTATTTTTTTCTGCACACCCAACAGCACATTTCAGTCAACAACAAACCATAAAAGCATTGAACATTAAAAAAAGGTAGCAAATTTGATCCTCTCGTATAACCGATTCAGAATTCCTAGTAAAAATTGGTCGAAGTTTAAGCACTGATTTCACCCAAAATGGCTGCCTTAAAACAAAAATATTTTGCATCCTGTTGTAAAAGAAATCTATAACCAATTTTGTGTCAGCCAGTATTCCAGACAGTTGACGTGGATGGATGTCGTGATACAACTCTAGTTAAGCCAAATTTTCAGCAGTAATTTTGCTCATGGTTAATAATCAAGTCCGAGTCCATACAATGGGAGCACGTGGCATAGTCAATGCCATTATTAACAAACCTCAGACTTGGAAGCAGGAGAGACGGCCGGTCTTTTCTTCGACACTTTCACCTCTTCCTCTTCTTCCTCCTCCTCATCTTCTTCGTCGTCATCATCTTCAAACGACTGATCGGATTCCATCACTTTAGCGGGAATTCAGAAGAGTTAGCATCTATGCAGTATTTAAATTAACAAAATACCAATTTCATTTAGGCCATTTTATTCCAGCAACGCGTGCAAAATGCACTTACTGAGTAGATGCTGCCCGCTGATGTGGATAGGACCAGAGCCAGATTTCAGACGGAAAATTACAGGGGGTGTAATGGTGAAACCGCCGAGACACACCTGCGAAAAAGAGCACAATCAGTTAAAACACCGTGCGTGTTGTGTTGGCACTTGTGGATGTTCTTCCCAGTTAGCACATCCTTTTAGCAAACTTCTTTTGCAACACATCTATATAGTATTTTTATATTCTGTACTTTTAAAAAAAATCTCCCATATCCTCATTTGCTCCCAATAACGTGTAAATACGTTTTTTTTGTTTATGTTTTAAGTGTCCCAAAGACGCATTTATGTTTTTTTTTTTTATGCTAGAGCATACAGAAGGCTTGATGCAGCCTCTCAACTGCAAAGAATGGTTGCAGAAATGGTAGTTATTACACAAACGGCCAGCAGGTGGCAGCAGAGCAAATGAGATCAACCAGGGCCATGTCGAAAAAAAGCTAAATTACTTGGAATTTTAAATAGATTTGCAAAAACTGATGAAACTTAGCTCTCTTCTAATGCTAATTGCTGCAAAACGGTAACAGATAGAAACATACTTTTTTTTCCTGATGAAAGAAGAGACTTTAATCTTTCTTTTGATAGGTCCCATGCTTTTATAGCAATAGAACGTAATATTCTGTGGGCCTTGCAAAATCAGTCAAAATCCAGTAAAACAGCCGGGAGTGAACGGGATTGCGAAATGTGAAAATGGCTGGGAGCGAATGAGTTAACAGCCAATCCCTGACAGTTGGCATTTCTGACTAAAAACTGCATCCGCCCCAGGATGGACACTCACACTTGGCAGGGTGGAGGGCTTCAGAGAAACCAGTACTGCTGCCACCTTCTCACCATGGGCGTCGCGTCCTTCCACCTCAACAAGATGAAGCTCATCTTTTGTGGCAGGGTCAGTACATGCCTGTACGGAGCGAAAATACAGTTCAGTTACTTTTTAGAACACCTTGCAAGTTAGATGTAAACAAAATGCACAAATGATTACCATCCGAAGATCCAGCTGATGGTCATAACCATCGTCGTCAGGATTGAACAACACGTCCTTTCCAGATTGAAGCACACAACCTGATGAAGACAAAAGTTAAATATAACGTTATCATTTCAACCTGCAGTCAATATAAAGAAATACTGGTCGAAGTTGCAGTGGAGCTCCACTCGAGTAAATTGTATTTTTGAGCAATACAATTTTCTTAACTGCTCTAACATCTATAAAAAAAAAAAAAAAGACTGTTGTGACTTTCGAGACTTGCGGACCACCGCGCTACTGGCCGGACCATGCTCGCCCTTGTTTTGTTTGATAATGTGCGCCATGACACACACCACCATGACTTAATCTGTACTTCCTCGCAGGAACACATGGGGGCGCAGAACCAACGTGGATATTTCCACATGGCCCTACCTAACCTTTACCGGCAGTCTTTTTGTATGTATGGTGCTCATCACGAACGCAGCAGCTGTTTGCTTATAAGAAAACAGCTTGTAGCAAACAAACGTGTGAGACGTCATACATGTTGCGATCGCGTCCCTGCTGCTGAAAGATTTCTGAGATTGATTTGAAAGATTTCTGTCCTCTTTAATCTAGAACTGCTTCAAAACATCAAAGTGTATGTAGCAATGGAATAATGTTTTGTTGTGATTGTATTGTATTGGTGTTAATGTTTTATGTTATGGCTGTTTTTGTGTGTGTTTCTGTAAAGCGCTATCCAACTGGAAAAAAATCAGAGAAGTATCAATAAGAATACTTTAATGCATCGTACAAACTATGTTGGCAAGAACAAAACGACAATTCGAGTACTCCTTTATGATGAGTGGACCACTGCGAAACGTGTTTTAAAAAACAAAAAAAAAACAATGTCGTTATTGTTACAATAAACGGGTGAGAGAGTTGTACAACGAAATCGCCCATCATCAAGGAAAACGATAACTCGACTGTGAACAAAAATGCACCGTGGACCACATGTGAGAGTCGACGTGGAGGCTACAACTACCAAAAACAACCGAATTAACCCCTCGCCACTAAAGTAAAAAAAAAAAATACAGTCCAAGTTATTGTAAGACGATCTGAAGAAGACGCTAAATTAAAAAAAACAACAACAAAAATCCAGAAAAGTCACGTTTTAATATCAATACTGCTCGCCGAAATATGAGAGACGCCATGCTTTGGGCCAAACACGTGTGTAGCAGCACTGGAGCAGAAGTAGCACACACACTTTCAACCATGTGCTTAAACGTGCGACTTGAATACATGATCAAAACGCAACACAACTCTACGTATTAAAGCCATTTATTACTTCATTGTCTTTACACATTTAATGTCGTTTCCTACAAACGCATGCCAATATTCGACATTGTTCCCATTCACATCAAGGAAAGTAACTCACCGTAAAGAAAGGTCTGTGGAGGCATCGGTATTTCATCTAAACCGTTCATTTTGTTTAATTAAGAGACGATAACCGTGGGAATTGAGGAATTTAAAAGAAGGTAGATACTAACTATAGACAGACAGAGAAAACGCTACACTTTCGCACTCACGAGTGAGCTAACTGGCGTGTTAACTCCGCCCCTTGCCTCTTCTTCTTCTTTTAGTATTGAACGGCGGCTTACATACTGAATTAGCGCATTACCGCCACCTACAGATCGGTATTAATAACGGTTTTTGTTTACAATAAAGTTTAGATTAGTTTTTTCAGTTTTACCAAATAAATAAAAACTGCAGCCCAAACACTAACTCGTAAATAAATACATAAAAAAAACATATTTATTCCCTTTTGGGACTTAAGAGTCATTTTCCCATTTTCCTTTGTTCATAAAGTTGTTCCTTTGAATCAAGATGTTTTGCTTCGCTATTCACAATGATACACAATACTTCATATGAAATAAAACACACTCAATTTAGGAATGTACATATTTATTTGTATGGCTTAAATTCGATTTGCGATGATGAGACAACTCAATTTTAAACTAAGACCTGAGGCTATAACATCCCATTTATACTGTACAACAAGGAGCAAAAAGCTGCTTTGCCTGCAAAAACAAGCATGATTAAAATATTTTAGTGCTCCACCCACTATATGGCCTGTGCGTTTTCGATAAAATTGACACTTTTAACACCGCAACAAACTAAAATTGCAGGCAAGTAGAGAAATCATCATAGCCTACTCGCTCATACATCTGCATTAGCGTTACATCACAGGTTACATTTTCGATGGAGGAGGCAGTGCCGACATTTACCAGTCACGTTGGATTAAAATGATCCATCCCAAAGCTGCCATTCAGTTGTATAGTTTAAGATTCACCATTGAAGGGTTTCATACCAGTGTTGACGTACACACACAGATCAAATTATTGTGCAAATAAAGATAAAATTGTCTTTTCAATATAGAGCATCAGCTTCATTATTCATGATTTGTATGTTCCACAATACGTTGTTTTTTTTTACATTTTCAAAACACACGAAAACCCAAGCATAAAAATACAGTATTTAAATAATATAATTCACAAATAGACATAAAGACAAGCACATAAAAAAACAACTAACATGACTCAAAGACCCACATACTATTCCAATATTGTTTCACTTTTTTTTTTTTTTAAGTGCAAGCTTTACATTGACCAACAAAAATCATACAACATATTCAACAAACACATTACAGCCAGACATATGCAGGACAATGAAACCTTTTAAAAAGTATTTGCAGATAAATCAAGATCTTTTACATTTCAAGATCATCTTTGGGCAAAAAAGAATAAATAAACACAAGCAGTTACTCATGTCATTATCTTTGACTGATCCATCTGTAACTCCCATGCCTTTCTCAGGGGTTACTTTGGGACACGGAAAACTCGGCAACAAGAATTCAAGTCAGTTCCCGTTATCCAAGTCTTTGCAGGGAGTCCGTCTGTATTCAGCCCACAGCTGGATACAAGGGCAAGAGGAGAGACTGGATCCACCGCACACGTGCATCCGCACACATTAACTCACACATAGCCCTCTGATTTATAGCATGACATTTTCATCTCCTCCTGCACTACATCACGTTCTCAAAGAGCTGCATGGATCTCATCATGATTTCATCCTGGGAGGAGAGAGAGAACATATGACCATTGTCACGTCATGAAATATCAAAATTAAATGTCAAAATGTACAAATGTATTAGAAAAGAAAAGAAAATCCCTACTGGGAGAACACATACCTCCTGGCAGGCTATTACAAACTCATCTAAAGTTACCACTCCATCTTTGTTTTTGTCCATTTTCTGTGGCAAAAAGTACAAAATGAGGCTCAGTAAACGTAAGCTTGTGTCGCCATCCATTTTATACACTACAAAACTTAATAAGGTCATAATAACAAAAACTAGTCACTTCAGTATTTATATGATAATAAAATAAAAGCTTGATAGATATCAAATTTGGTTGGCTATTGTGATGAGAAACATTCAAAATCCTGTTTTTCCTATACTATAAACTCTTCTCATAGCAAATGCATTGCCGAACTCACCTGGAAAAAAGCATCCACGTGCTGCTGTGGCACATCTCCCTTCAGCGCAGGGTGCGTGTACTTGCCCATCATGTCATAAATGGCCTTCACAATCTCTGTCATTTCCTACAAGGATAGATGATGCACAAATAGGACTTTGAATCTGATTAACAGGATTTCTCCCCATTGGTGGCTGTTTTTTTGTTTTTTTTTGTGTGAAAATTTTGATCCACAACACCTGATGTTACTGCAACCCATAAGACAACCTGCACTCAGGATACTCCACTCAGCCAACTAACACAAATGTCCCCACATAAGACAAAACATAATGCTCGAGTAAGTGTAAGTGTGATAATGAGGTGAAGAAATAGATTCAAGCAGCTTGGAACAGATGGAGGAAAGTGTCAGGTGTGTTATTTGATAGAAGAGTCTGCTTGGATGAAGGAGAAACAAAAGAGATGTACGGATTTGAAACATTGGCACTGAAGAAACGACAGGAAGCAGAGTTAGAGGAGTCACCAGGATGGACAGGATTAGAAATAAACTCGTCAGTAGGAGCTACGGTAACACTCATACCCATACAATTGACTATAGGCCAATCACCACTGGAATATGGCCATAAACCCCACACCACCTGTTTAATATTAAAGCATACCAAAGCAATCCAGAGAAGAGATGCTAAGCTACTAGCTGGATTCAATGACATGTCATAACAGACCGCCCATGAAGATGCTTGCTCTCTCTCTGACCTACTGTCATCCCCATGGCGATATGATAGAGGTATGAAAATAAAATACCTGTCGGGACTATATAACATAACAAGGTCAGTCCAGGAAAGGACACACACAAGCTGATGACATACAACTCTTAGAAGAGAGACTTTGCTTTTCCCGGGTGAGCAGCCATCCGAGGCTGGCCATGACAATAGAGACATTTAATTAAACAAGTGTTGGTAAATAATTTTTTGGAGGTTCTTGCTGAAGGTGTATGTGTTTGTTGATAAAATCTAACAAATGTCATCACCAGTGGGTTTCCTCTGTTTTACCCGATGAGAAACGGGACACAATTTAGAAGGACTCTGCAATACAATGCAATATAAATAGCAAACTGCAAAAATGGGGTTTTGTTTTCACTCGCGCATGCGCAAATAATACCCCGTGGCATTATGGGAAGGTATGCTAACTTTGTAGCATGTAGCCTACATGTACGTTAGAACATACTCGCGAGTATGTTCAAACGTATTTGCGAGTATGTTCGAACGTATTTGCGAGTATGTTCGAACGTATTTGCGAGTATGTTCGAACGTATTTGCGAGTATGTTTGAACGTATTTGCGAGTATGTTCGAACGTATTTGCGAGTATGTTTGAACGTATTTGCGAGTATGTTCGAACGTATTTGCGAGTATGTTCGAACGTATTGCGAGTATGTTCGAACATTTTTGCGACTATGTTCGAACATATTTGCGAGTATGTTCGAACGTATTTGCGAGTATGTTCGAACATATTTGCGATTATGTTCGAACGTATTCCGAGTATGTTCGAACATTTTTGCGACTATGTTCGAACATATTTGCGAGTATGTTCGAACATATTTGCGAGTTTGTTCGAACGTATTTGCAAATATGTTCGAACATATTTGCAAGTACGTTCGAACATATTTGCGAGTATGTTCGAACATATTCGCCAGCCAAAAATGTTTACTCCTCATTGGCAGCTCTATGCTTCCGTACAAAACAAAACTTGACCCGTCTCCACAAATATATGCATTCTTCAATTTATTACTGCTCAATTTTGAGGTGATGCAACTGCTGCATTGCAACTGGAATTCCCCCAGCACATGCTTTCCAAATAAGGGGTGGTCATTAATCACGTGTTTAAAAAAACAAATAAATAGTGGTGTTAAAGGAACTTTAAATGAACTCAAAATAACACGCTAATTTTGACACCCCTAATTTGAACTATTATTTGTTCTATAACCACAAAGTTGTACACTACTCACCTCCCTGTTTATATAGCCATCCCTGTTGATGTCATAAAGGTGAAACGTCCATTCAAGTTTTTCCCTCAAGGTTCCCCTCAGCAGGATAGACAAGCCCATCACAAAATCCTGACAGCGAAACAACAAAGTGTCATTGCACATGCAACAGCCAAACCTTGCACCCTGTGTAATTGCATCTCTTTCGCAGCTGTTACCTTAAACTTAATGGAGCCGTTGTTAGTTGTGTCAAAAGCGTTAAAAAGGTAATGTGCGTACATACTTGCATCTGCGACACAAGAAACAAATCCATGTGAGACGTGTTCTGACAAAACACGAGCGATGATGCAGAAATTTACCTCCATGGGGGAAAAACTGTGCGTATATATGTTTAAATGTCTCCTCATTTACGACTCCGCTCGGACATTCCTGTCAAGAAGCAGTTGAGACGATTGTTTTAAAAGACACATGCGAAGATACATCCGAATTTATGAAAATAAGTGGTGTGATTACATTCTTGAAACCACGATAGAGAATCTGAAGCTCCTGCTTGCAGAAGTTAGTTTGGGATTCCAGTTGTTCGAGAGCCTCCGGCCTGTGACACACTGTCGTCATCTCCAGCTCATCGTCAGTTTTGTCTGCAGAGAATAACACAATGCGGGACAAACTTGTCTCCATGATACGCTTTAATTAAAGAATTTGTAGGACCGCGGAAATTGTAATACACGGTGCAGCTATGGCTCAGTGAACGCACATTAAATCTCAGAAGACATTGCTAACTGACAAATTTGATTCGCTCCTCGGAGTTGACGGAATTTATTAACGGTAAAAAGGTTCTCAGTCTCTGCTACTGTTGAGAAAGACGGTGGTTAATATTATGAAGACAAGTTGGCTCATGCTGGCCTGTGGGTAAATGTCAGTAGGGTTATAGGTTTATATTAGGGTTATATACTTGTTTAGGATTCAACCTTATTTAGGATTGATTAACCACTATGGGGCGCTCCGGTAAGAGAGAATGCAGAGTCTTCAGTTGAACTTGAACATTTAATCAACTCAAAATGCAGCCTTATTTGCATGTGCAGATTTACAGTATCTGGAGAAATAAAGTAAAGAAAATAATCACATTTAAAACAACTGTCTATCGTTCAAAATCAAATTACACTTTTAATGCAAATTAACTCATATATATATATATATATATATATATATATATATATATATAAATGTTTCTAGGCTATTTTAAATGAAAACGTACTGTATTGTTGGTCTACATTACTCATATTAGCAAGTTACAGCCACACATTAGCAGTTAGCTATCAGCTACTGATAACAAAATGCAAACATTTGCCAAAAAACGAACACATAAGGGACACTAACACTCATACTTTCTTACTAAACACAAATAAATGTATCAGCACAAATTAGAATTGGAACGAATCAGAATGGACACTCACATCGTCATTTACTACTGCACGCTGCGATATGAAAGAGGCACGGAGGACGGAAAACAGGAAGCGGAAATAAAAATAAAGCGCGACATCTCAAATTAAAAGCATACGTTTCAAAATAAGACAATCTTAAACAAAACAGACAGAACAACTTGAAGAATTCTTAACAATAATCTTCACCAAGGAAGTTCACTCATGCTAATGCTAACACAACCACGTCGTGATTTTTAAAAACAGTGAGAATTGAAATTGGCAGGTGTTGATTAGACGAGGGTGTGATAGAGCAAAGGAGCGTGAGGGAAACACAAAGCAGCTTGGAGGTCATGTGACAAACCCCTGTACTGATGTCAGAAGCATGATGAGTTATTTCCTGTCACACTGCCTGGAGGAGATTACGTCTTGAAATAACTTCTTTTGCCAAAAGCTGTGACAAAAAAAAAAAAATGCAATTAGCAATCATAATCAGTGGTTCTTTATAGAAAGAGTCTGACTGTGAAATGTTGCTCATGGAGCGTGTGCTTGGAGGAAAGTGATGGAGATAATTAGAGATGTGTCAGGTGGTGATAAAGGCCCAGAGGAAACGACATCACTTGTTAATGGCACCAGCTTGCACTGTTTGCACAAACAATATGAGCGAGTGTTTGTCTGCTCCCTTTGGTCCAGCTATGGAGGTTAAAATTGTTGGCTCTAGTGAGCAACGCGTCTGTTTCTGTTGTCTCCTGACTGATACCACCTGCAGCCACATGAAACAGGTGGCGAACCGTCCTTTGAGACAAACCCTGCAAGAAAACGATTTTTTCTCTACAATATAGTAGATCAGGGTTGCGCACGTTCTATGTTTCTCTCCACCTGATTCATGATCAGCATCGTTATTAGGCTTCTGCAAAGCTTGCTGATGAGCTGATCACTGGATTCAGCTGTGATGGAGGAGGGAGACATGGAAAACAGGATGAATAGGACCGGACTTGGGCACCTCTGCTGTTAGAAAGGTAGCAAAGTCATAGTAATTGCGTTTTCGTAAGTATAGTGGAAATTCATACGAAAAAATCATGTACGGGTTATCCTCACAAGCGTCACGGGTGTGCTGGAGCCTATCCCAGCTGACCTTGGGTACACCCTGACCCTAACTTAGCTCTGCATTATTTTTGATCTCATAACATAATGTAATATAGTAGTGTACTGCACTGCTTTAATATTGATGGTCAACGGGGGCTCCAAAGTACAATATGTGTAGCACTAAACGGCAATAATATTTTTAAAGCGGAAGCCAACCGAAAACATTTCTTTACAGTAATATATTATATGCAGCCAAACTAGCTATTTTAACAAAAATATCCACCTATTTTTAGCCATCTCGGGAGGCAGCCATTTTACCACTTTCTGTCGATTGAAAATGACATCACAGTTGCTCAGGGCTTGGTAATGACCAATCACAGCTCTGCTTCGTCACATGACCAAACTCAGAAAACAGGTGAGCCATGTTTGGTCGTTATCTGAGCCCTGAACAACTGCAAAGTCATTTTTATTCGACACTAAAATGGCTGCCCCTGAGATGGATAAAAAATGGATGGATTTTGCCACTTAACTCATATTCCACAAACACAATATTAATCAAAATACCATGTTTAGACGAGTGGGGCCACATAGAAATATTATTGTAAATACATTTTTAGATAAGTTAATTTTTAAACCGATCTCTTTTGTAAGTATTAGATTGATATTCGATCCATCCATTTTCTTGACCGCTTATTCCTCACAAGGGTCGCGGGGGGGTTGCTGGAGCCTATCTCAGCTGCCTTTGGGCAGTAGGCAGGGTACACCCTGGACTGGTGCCAGCCAATCGCAGTAGACTGATATTGACTTTGGTTTGATGCAACTTTATTCTAGACAAATTGCTGACTGAACTTTTTTTTTTTTTTTCAGAAGCATTTTCACAATAAACTCTACAAACGTCTTCAATGTAAACAAACTAACTGCATGTGTCAGACTTTTAATCACACACGTTGTCATTGTGCATTTTTACAATATCTCTCTGGTGTAACTGCTACTAATCATGTCACATTATCGTTCACTCTCTCATGCCCCTTCAACCTAGTCTCCATGACAACAGGCTTCTCAAGCATGAGGCTGCAGAGAGAGGTATGATATGTGAGCTGGGTGTTAATTCGCTTGCTTCTCTCTTTTAAACGGAGGTGTCCACGCATACACGTGCCCCCCCGCGCGCGTATCATTAAAAAGTCAGGGACAGTGATTTTGCTCTCTACTTATCTACAAGGACAGCCTACTTGATGGCACACTGTAATCTCTCCATCATAACCACGGTGCATGAGATATGACTCTCGTTACAGAATCAGCAAGGGTGGCTCATACTGAAGCATCAATTTATTATATTATATTCATTTGACTTCACATGTCTTGCTTTTCCTGTACAAGAAAAAAGGGTGCTATTATTTTCTATGCAAAAATGTTTTGACCACATACATTTACAAAATTCTGTTGCTGTTTTGTATTTTTAGTTCTCCCCACACGGAAGCACATTAACTCATTCACTGCCATTGACATGTATATCCGTCAATGGCAGTGAATGAGTTAAGTCAATCCCGTTCCATTGACATGTATATCCGTCAATGGCAGTAAATGAGTTAAGCGTAAATTGTTGCTGCTCCGGTCCGTAAGCACATGTTGCACTCGTGCGGCAAAAAACAACAGCGTGACTTCCATAAATTTCCCTCTCTCAGTTCTCTTTTTGCCCAATGTTGACGTACCTCTCGCCGGTCTTCTCTGCTTGGTTTGCATGGTCAAAGTTCCCACCACTGCACCCATGTTGTCACCGTGGTAACCAGCCTGGCCAAACAGCCCAGATTGTAATAGTCCTTTTATTTGTTTTTTTGTCTTCCCACAGTGTCAGTCCGTGGCTCCCCTTTGTCTCCTTTCACAGATACATCTCTCATAGGGGATTTCCTCTCACAGTTTTTCCACTGAGAGTCGACTCTCGTCTAAGTGATGATTCTCTTGGATTTCTGAGCTCATTCTCAAACGCACACATGAGCTGCTCCTGCCTCCCTGCGCCACTCCCTCTTCTCCCTCTTTCCAGTTCCCTGCCTTCCTCATGTTGTTGTGACGCGCTGCTACACTGATGCAGTCCGCACTAATAACATCGCTGCTAAGTGAATGGCAGCAGGTGAAGGACGGCTGAACTCACACAAATTTGTATGTAAAGGGTGCAAGTCATCACAACTCTTTTTGCTACATTCGTATGTGTGCAAGAGAAATGAATGCATTTGTTTTGGCGCTGCATGTTGTCGCACACAGGATTAGAGGGCTATTAATAATATTCATACAGATTGTTCATTTGATTAACATTTTAACTGCTTTGAGGGAAGGAAAGTTGTGACTGATCCTGATCTTTCTATAATCTATCCATTTTCAATTTTCTTAAATTAAATGGCTGGCAACCAGTCCAGGGTGTCCCCCGCCTACTGCCCAGAGCCAGCTGGGATAGGCTCCAGCACCACCTGCGACCCTTGTGAGGAATAAGCGGTCAAGAAAATGGATGGATGGATGGACGGATGGATGGATGGATGGATGGATGGATGGATGGATGGATGGATGGATGGCTGGATGGATGTGGATGGATGGACGGACAGATGGATGGATGGACGGATGGATGGATGGATGTGGATGGATGGACGGATGTGGATGGATGGATGGATGTGGATGGATGGATGGATGGATGGATGGATGGATGGATGGATGTGGATGGATGGACGGACAGATGGATGGATGGACGGATGGATGGATGGATGGATGGATGGATGGATGTGGATGGATGGACGGATGGACGGATGGATGGATGGATTGATGTGGATGGATGGATGGATGGATGTGGATGGATGGATGGATAGATGGCTGGATGGATGTGGATGGATGGACGGACAGATGGATGGATGGACGGACGGATGGATGGATGGATGGATGGATGGATGGATGGATGGACGGATGGATGGATGTGGATGGATGGACGGATGGACGGATGGATGGATGGATGGACGGATGGACGGATGGATGGATGGATGGATGGATGGATGGATGGATGGATGGATGGATGGATGGATGGATGGATGGATGGATGGATGGATGGACGGATGACGAAGCAGAGCTGTGATTGGTCATTACCAAGCCCTGAGCAACTGTGATGTCATTTTCAATTGACACTACCTGTTATGTGTGAGTGAATGACGTCTTCAGAAAACCTCCCTTAGTTTAAAAAAACAAAACATGCCGACATGTTTTTTTTTTTTTCATTCTTGGATGTTTTAGCTTTTCTATTTCTTCAAAAGTATGCATTGCACTTCCTTGTGAGCCTTGAAAAGAGCAAAATTGTCACCACATGAAAGGAACACGCAATCTCATTTCCTATTTAAGCCTTGAGACGTGCCTTATTTAAGGAAGGCAAAACACAAAGTGATGCCACTGTGGGTGCGTTTAGCCGAAGGCCCCCAGCAATAGAAAGCAGACCTGCGATAAGAATCACATCCATTGTGTTAGCATGACATTGTTGTCTCTCCATTTTTTTTTTTTTTAATAGCTCAGCTCTGGAGGGAAATCAAGTTCTGTATTCAGAAGACTAGCCGAGAGCGACGCAATTCCCTTGACAGATGTTTGCCGTCTCCAACTGCATTACACCCTGCACGGGGATGTGCCAAGGTTGCTGCACTGCAGTCTATAACTTCATTATCTTTTCATTAGCTTCTCAACAGCTCATGAGCTGCAACACAGCAGCAACGCACAGGCGACCTCGGCACCACTTAACTCACCCCAACCCTTCTTCATGAGCGCTAAGTAGACGAGGCCGGATTGTGCATGAGAATCTCGATAAGGAGATCAAGATTGCGCACTTTCGACTTAATATTTTTGTAATATGCTTGGATTATTTTTACGTACTTGACTGGGTGTGCATGTGTGTTTGTATTCATCACGTTTTGAGAGCATTGATCTGTTTCCACTGTCACTCATAGGGACGCTTTGAACCTACTTTTTGGGCAGCAAAATGGTGGGGACTTCTTGCGATATGTGTCCACTAGGGTTGTGTACAGTTCAGTATGAGACTTAGCCATTAAAAATAAAGACTTAATTCAAGATTTTGGAAAGAGTGAAGAGTTATTGACACGAGTGATAAAGAATATGAGAACATGGACACTATAGCTAGCAAGGCACTTCACTCAACACCACACAAAAGGAAAACACAATGGAGCCAGAGTTATAAAAAAAAAAGAAAAAGAAAAAAAAAGAAGAATAAAAGCTCTGTAGTGCTCCACTGATGATTAAAAGTAGCACTTTATTAGCGGCTTAATTGACACCGGGGATTCGTCATGACCACCATTATGTGGTTCACGCCAGCAAAGTTAGCGAGCAAAGTGTCCCATGAAAAGCGGCTGGATTTTCCTAATGACCAGAACTTATCGTAATGTACCCAAAGCGGCAATGAAACGTGACCTATAGTGGAAGGGGGGTGGGGGGGGTGGGGGCGGGTGAATAACTCCCGCAGTCCACATGACACATAAATACCGGAAGTGCGTTCATATGTGTGTGCGTGTGTTTTTGTGCCTCAATTTAAACTAAAAAAAAAAAAAGAGAACGAAAGACAGTTAATTTAATGCCGGTATATGCACACAGGACTAGTTTCAACATAATGTATTTATATAATGTCATCTTTTAGTAAATAAGCGAAGCGCGCATTAAGTTTGCGCATGCGCGAGGGGAAAAAAACGAGGCTACTTACTACCCTATCAATTTGAATGGCGGAGATTAGAGTGGTGACAATCTTTGCCTAACTGTACACTTTAAAGCTCGCAAGTCAACTTCCCCGATATCAATAAATCACATGCTATGCATGTTAATACAAAAAACAGCAACTTTCCAGCCGTTGAAACGTTTCGATCAGAGCCGATTCCATCGGATTCAATTCATTTTCAATTACCGTTTGGTAGTTTCGTCTACCCACAATGCACCACGCCCGCTACCCATAATGCACCTTGAATTCGAGATGCGCACTTCGCTTATTATTCATATTGTCGCTGCTATGGGAAAAACACAAGACAATTTTTTCCCCCCATTTTTTTTTTTTTTTTTTTAATGTTTTTGGGATTAAATGGAGTGCAGACATCCCAAAAACCTTAAGAAAATGTACATAAGTGTTTTTCACATAGCAGCGACAATATAAATTGTAAATTAATTCAACGAGTAAAACTAAACCTAAATGACACCAGGATGAATAAATAAATAAATAAATAAATAAATAAATAAATAAATAAATAAAGTTTCTGGTTCCGTATGTTTTGCCAATGCAGTCATTATACTATAAATGCAAATTCTAATAAGATAGTATGCCAGCACTTACTAAAGTAAATGGGGGCCAGATTGCACTTATTTTATTTTATTTTATTATTATTATTATTATTATTATTATTTACCTTGTTTCGCTACTAATATTGTAAATATGCTGTAAATGAGGAGTTCACTGCAAACTACAACCAACATATGTATTTCACAATGCAGTGCATTGGACAAATATGATTTTTATTTATTTTTTTATTTTTTTATTTTTTCATAGCCACTGAAACGTTTTCCATGTACTGTACAAGCAAAGATGTGGTGTTACTGTATGACCAGGGGGTGGCAGCAGATCACAGCATTATACTTTGAGGTGTGCATACTGTACATGTCAATACTGTAAGATACAACTGTAGTGTAATACTGCACTGCAGCTAAAGGTAAAATAACAAATTAAAAGCAGTTCACCATATGACGTAGCACCGTTTTACTGCAAAACCAGAAAATAAAAACGATCATTGAAAAGGAGTACGCCTCATTCGGATGTGAAGCTAAAGTTATGGCTGCTGGTGTGCAATATGGCAATAAGACTAACATGCAACAAATCCATATGCACACTTCCAAATAGAGAACGAGGATGCAGTGTTGCGAAGAATAGAGCGAGAGAAGATAAAAATAAATCTCAATGATGGCAGTTACATAAAAGTAGGCTGAGAGGTGATGTAAAAAATTCAAAGCTGTGTCTCACAACTCCAGTTCACTGCCTTCACAACCAGAGCCAGGAAAAAAAAAAAAAGAGCAATAATAAAATGATAAAGACTGCATTACAGGCTCTTAAATAACCTTCGGCGTAGTTGATGCTTAGTGCAAAAAAACAGGCCAGATAGCTTTTTTTTTTTTTTTTACAACCTTCATTTTGAATGATGTTTCCCATTTCAATTTTAGTGTCCTTGGGTCCCTTTATAAATGTAAATTATTATTATAAATGTGTGATGGTGGTGTGTTGATGTTTGCTAAGACTCGAGAATCGAGCTACAGTGCACACAAGACAACACAAATTCTACATAAATGGTCTTTCATCATTAAAGGAGATTTGAATTCTGCAGGTGCAATGATATGGAATGAGAAAATATCAGTGACATGAACGACAATGTTATTTAATCACTAGAGATTTGACAATATCAAAAAAATAAATGTTGTAAGCATGTCTGCCGTATTCCAAATACCAAACCAATCCAATTTTATGGCAACGTGCCATTTGTGTGTTTCAGCTCATTATTGTTCACCATGTTTGAGGAGTGTGATGCTTCTGCATGACTCACCACTGTTGGAGTTTATTATTGTGTGAGCTCAGCCATATATGCTCTCGTCTTGTTATTGAAAAGGGTCTGTTACAAAACACAGGCAACCAGGTACAGTTCCACCCCCCCCCCCCCCCCCCCAAAAAAAAAAAATTACTGAGGCCTAAATTTGTTGGTAGTGCATTCGGAATAGCGTCACTTGGTTTTGGTGGGTTTTATAAACTGTATTTTGTACACAGGCCAAGTAATCCCTACAAACTAAATTCCAAGTCTGCACACATTCAGGGCCCTATTTTCATATTCAGGCACCATTCCCTGTTTTTATTTATTTATTTTTTTATTTTTTTGGGGAGACAGAGAAAAGTAGGTTTGTTTTTAGACTCGTAAAAAGCAAGTCTAAGTGGTGGCGCAGATGTTGTATCAGGATTATAGTAGATTTGCACAGGCAGACATATTGATGACAACAGCATCGCACAATCCCTCTGACTTAATGCAGAAATAAATTCATTGAAAAAAATGTGAAACCCTGATTTTAGAGAGAATGAGGGCAGCCACTTCGATCGGTCAGGAGTCAGGGAGGAGTGTTCCATCCCAAAACGGCACAAACAACATCTTCTGTCTGACTTGTGCTAGGCCTGAATAGTTAGCTCCTTGTGAACACGTGCTCTTTTTTTCCCCTCAACATTCTTTTATGCTCTGTTTTGAGTTTCGCATAAATGAATAAGAAATTAAAAAAAAACATGGAGTTTGTTGTGACACAAACTACAGCATATTGTAAATACATATGTGTTGCAATAAGTGGTATAATATTTTACTACATCAAATTAATAACAAATTATATATTTACCATTGAAATACATGTTTAAATATAAATATTTAATCTATTAACTGCAACACTTTGAAATCGTTACTGTAGCCCAACCCCAAACGGAGCAACATTGAAAAGAAGGGTGTAAAATGGAGATGAGGCTTTCAGGGTCATGAAGTATATCAGTGAGACGGTCTCCCCCAGCCCGGCTCTTTTTAGCCGCGAATGTTTAAATGATGAAGATGAATATGGATGCTGCTGCATTTGCAAGTGGAGCATTTTAAAGGTGACTAAGCCGAGTTTTATGGTTCACCTCACCGCATGTTCAGTATGTGGAAGGGCCCAAGGGGAAGAAAAAAAAAAAAAAAATGAAATGAACTCGATGTGTGGGAGAGAAGTCTTCACAGTTTATGCTTGCGTGCGTGACGATAAATTTGCGTAGGCAATGTATTCATGTTTTTCCCTCCATGCATATTCTAGTACAGAGGTGTCCAAACTACGGCCCGGGGGCCAATTGCGGACCGCCGTCCAATTTTTAGTGGCCCGCGACACATGCTAAAATTGGCATTTGACTCAGTTCAAATAAAATAAAAACAAAAATGTTTGGAGATGGTCAAAGTAAGAAGGGAAGGTATCGAAAAACACAAGTGCGATTAAAGGTTATTTTTGACAAGACGAGGTCAAGTAGGACTCAGACGCAGGCGTAAGGTAGGCCACCAAGGCAGCAGGTTTATTTCCGGCCAACAAAGGTCTCCTCTCAAACTGAGAGGAGAACAGGGAGGGGAAAAAGTGGAGAACAAAAAGCGCTCCACTAGGGAGGAAAAAACAGGCAAAAGGTACTGGGGACAACAGAAAGCGCTCCGCTAGGGAGGAAAAAGGGCACAAGGCAAAAGGGGTAACTAAAGGCGCTCCAAAAGGGAGGAAAAGGCACAAAAACAAGGCAACAACGCTAGGCAACATGAACAAGGACATAAGGACTGTGGGACGCTTCCATGCACTGACGGTGTGTGTGACACTTCGGCAACGGAGGGGAGAATGCAGGTGGCTTTTATTGTGGCAGGTGGTGGTAATCATGGGCGGGGACCGGTAATTAGCAAGCTGCAGGAAGAGCAAGTGACCTGGGGTGAGAGGAGAGTAAGGATTTCAAAGTAAAACGGGAAACAGACACAAAAATAAAAGCATGAACCGCCACGCCTGGTGGCGGCGTGACAGTACCCCCCCCTCAACGGCCGGCTCTCGACGGCCCAGGAATGTCAGGGTGTTCAGCATAAAAATCATCAATTAAAGAGGGATCAACGATGAACCGGGAGGGGACCCATTGTCTCTCCTCCGGGCCGTACCCCTCCCAGTCGACTAGGTATTGTCTTCCGCGGCCCCGATTACGCACATCTAAGAGTTTCCTGACCTTGTAAACGGGGCCGCCTTCAACCATCTCTGGGGGGGGTGGGTCGGGTTCGGAGGGCACAAGTGGGCTTTCGTGGACCGGCTTGACTTGACTGACATGGAATGTTGGATGAACTCTGAGGGATCTTGGCAGGCGGAGTCGAACGGCGGCGGGACCTATGGACTTGGTTACTGGGAAAGGCCCCACAAATCGCGGGGCCAGCTTTGAACATGGTACCTTGAGTCTGAGGTGCTTGGCTGATAGCCAAACTCGCTGGCCTGGGCTGTATTCAGGTGCCGGTCTCCTTTTCCGGTCGGCGGCCCTCTTCACCCGGTCTCCCTGGCGTTGAAGCGCCGTCCGGGCCGCCGACCAGACTTTGTGGCACCGACGAACCATGGCCTGGACCGAGGGAACCGTTGCCTCCTCCTCCAGTTCAGCGAAAAACGGTGGATCGTAGCCGTGGACGCATTTAAACGGGGTAAGACCTGTGGCAGATGTGGGCAATGAGTTGTGTGCGAGTTCGACCCATACCAGATACTTGCTCCAGGCGGTCGGGTTCTGGGAGACAAGGCATCGGAGACCGGTTTCAAGCTGTTGGTTCAGTCGTTCTGCCTGTCCATTGGCCTCAGGGTGGTATCCAGAAGTAAGATTGGCTTTGGCTCCTAGGGCTTTGCAGAACTGTCCAGAATCGGGAGACGAACTGTGGTCCACGGTCGGAGACGATGTGCAAGGGAAAACCATAAAATCGGAATATGTGGTGGATCATGATGTCGGCTGTAACTTTGGCGGATGGGAGCTTGGATAGTGGAATAAAGTGAACCATTTTGGAGAACCTGTCGACAACGGTGAGAATTGTGGTTTTACCATGGGATAGGGGCAGTCCGGTCACAAAGTCCAATGAGATTTCTGCCCATGGTCTGGATGGGATTGGTAGTGGCTGAAGAAGGCCCATCCGGGACTGAGTCGAGGACTTGTTGCGGGCACAAGTGGGACAGGCAGCGACGTACTCTTTTACGGTGGTTTCCATTGCCGGCCACCAGAATCTCCTGGCAACAGCATACATGGTCCTGCGGACTCCAGGATGACAAAACAGCTGTGAAGTGTGAGCCCAGTGTATCACCTGAGATCGTAGTTCCTCAGGCACGAAGAGTCGACGTGGTGGACAAGACGTGGGGGGAGTGACGTTGCGCAATGCCTCCTTGACATCGTCCTCAATTTGCCATCTCATGGCCCCAACAATGCAATCCCGGGGCAGGATGGTCTCAGGCTCGGCCTCCAATAGCTCGGATTCTTGACAATGCGTCTGCTTTGACGTTTTTGCTGCCTGGTCTGTAAGTTAAAGAAAATACAAAGCGGTTAAAAAACAAGGACCACCTGGCCTGTCGGGGATTGAGTCTTTTGGCCTGGCGTAGGTACTCCAAATTTCGGTGATCGGTCCAGATCACAAAAGGCATTTCAGCGCCTTCCAGCCAGTGTCTCCATTCTTCTAGGGCCACTTTTACAGCGAGAAGCTCCCGATCTCCGACTGAGTAATTGCACTCAGCCTTGGATAATTTACGTGAAAGAAATGCGCAGGGATGTGTCTTGCCGTCCTCTTGACAACGCTGGGACAGCACCGCCCCAATTCCAACACTGGAAGCGTCTACTTCCACCACGAACTGGCGTTTGGGGTCTGGGACTCTGAGAATTGGGGCATTGGTGAAGCGTGCTTTTAAGTCTTTGAATGCCTTTTCGGCTTCCGGGTTCCATGAAAAACGGACTTGTGGGGAGGTCAAGGCGTGTAGAGGGGCGGCAATGGTGCTGAAGCTTCTTATGAATCTGCGGT